>NC_039496.1:1983160-2222544 GCF_003590095.1 Trichoplusia ni | reverse complement strand
CCTCGGTCTTGAATCGTACGAGCTGTGTACGGAGATTCTTTGTAAACCGGTGATGCTGTAAATAAGATAATTAATAGAAATTATCCTTCTTATCCCTTCGTTCTTTAATAATTTGTGTAAATAATTTAACATGAAGAAAAACGTCCATATTTTCATAGTTTATCCTGATAATGTTAAAAGAATGGGATAACTTTACGACCGACTTTAAATAAGAGGAAGTTTTATGATCTACTAATTGCATTTTGCTAAATATTAAAGCGACTACCTGCCTTATATATTTCATAAATCAAAAAGTATTATATTATATGAGCTAGCGTGGTAACCGTAGTGATCAATGCACATAACTTCTCTATATGGAAAGAGGCTCAGCAAAAGGACATCTACAGCTAGTATTAAACATACATATTAAATATTCCGTAATAACTTACTAAGTGCCGGGTACAATGTCTGGTATGGTGGTTGCACTGGCGGCGCTCCAGGCATCACCCAACCGCCGGGATTGGCGTCACCACCGGGAGCCGACGGCGCCTGTTAACAATTTACAACATATAAAAATATATACGATAGTATCCCAGTAGACAATTTGATGTAAGTACTAAAAATCATAAACTGGTAGAAAAACAGTTTTCTTCAAACAATAAATTTTATTAAATGGCACATTAGCCATAAAATGCAAGTTGCATCTGTTTATTGTCTTGGTAACACTTGAGTTAGGTAGATAATAATTTGTCGTTACTATCTATATGATTTCTTTTCTCATGTGTTCTACGCATACAAGGGCAATAAAACGTCAATATTAAATAACGGTAAAACGAGGTGAATAGAGATTTTTTTGGGGTGGACAGAAGAGTTTTTATTAAACTTGGACGTTTAATAAGACAAAATATAGAGATACGCAATATTATACGAACATTCGCAAACATTTCATAAAGTAATTGTGTTGAAGTATTTTTATGTAAGAAAATATTCATGCAACCTCTAAAACACACTATTTTCTGTTCACCCCTTGAAACTCTATCCACCTCGTTTTACGGTACTTACATTAGGTTGTGCTGGTCCAACGGGTAGGACAGCTGGCTGGCTCGGAGAGTACTGTGCTGGGTCACCGTTCCCAACATTGTCTTGAAGTGGTGCTGAAGGAGTGGCCTGCCCAATCATACCGACTAGCGGCACGGTACCTATAGTGATGTACTTTTTATCGTGCATGTTCATATGCATGCCTGATACTACGCATTCCACCTGTATAAAAATGATAGTTAGTTGAATCTTGATACCTAATCGGATAACCGAGTAGGGTCAGAACGCCAGCACATAAGGTCAATGATAGTGTGACGCGTCGTGGGTTATGCGCAGGTCAGTATTTCTGTGATCCACGAATGCTTGTTCTGAATCTCAGTCTTGTGCACTAAGTCATGAGGACGCACGAAGATTAAACTATTTAAACTCTTTAGTACGGAAGTCACTTTTTAAACAAAAAAAAAACCTTCCTGAATCTTAAATTTGTGACAATTCGCTTTACGCTAAGGGTTAAGCCGTATCAATCTGAGAACATTGAATCGCTCTTGATTATTTGTTTCTGTCAGTTCAATCTCGATTCAAAAAAACTTCTTTTCTAAATCAAAATGTAAGAGGGAGTACGACCGTTAGTGGTCTTGTAAACATTGCGTGTAGCTTATTTACGTCCATTTACTGTACTAAATCTCTCGTTAGATTTGGCTACTAGAGTTTTTGACTTAAGCTCGATGAAATATTTGTTATAATACTATCTTTGGTAGTGAAATCTTTCGACACATTATAGAAATAAAGAATGACACTTTAGGGCAACCAGTAGTTTGGGCCTTTTGGGCGGACTTGATAATTGTTATGTTATCCGTAAGTATTTTATCTCCACAGTAAAATGACTCATTTCCCCTGAGAATCAGACTTATCTACAATGCGCAGTTTTTATAATATTATACGTAGGTAAGTTACAACAACGTATGCAAATATTATGAAGGTCAAAGTGGGTTGCAATAAAGTCATAATCGAATATTGAATAACCGATTACGGTTAAACGTTTCTTTTTTCGATATATTTTAAATCAACGATTTTAAAATAATATATAAAACTATAGCAAGCATTTTTTCAAAACGACCATTCATTAACACAACATACAAATATAATTTAAGACCTAAGCATGACATCATCGTTACATCACAGATACACAAAAACTCAGACACCGTGAGATAAACCACGATATTAGATTACGTTACCTTGGAAACGGCGCCACGAAGCACAGTACAATGATATAATAAGTTTAATAACAGATAATTGTACTGTGGTGTATGATTGACGATGATAATAAAATATAACAAGTTTTATTATGAGAAAAAAAAAGAATTATTATGAGTTACAATACGAGTTGAAGGTTTACATATAGATACAAAGATCCTTTAGTGCCGCGTCTAAATTCTACGAAAGCGCTGGCAAAGAAACAACTATTTACGATCACTTTCGAAGAATTAAAAAATTATTAATTGTCTCATTATTTTATCTTGTATATTTCTGAATTGTTATTCACTGTTGTAAAACTGAATGATAGTGAAATTGAATTTGTGTCCTAACCGGCTTATTTAACACAATTTAATAAAACGACTTTTACGGATTTTATCGCGGTTTAATTTTAAATTAAAAATATGAAGGTAGAACGAGCAACATCTTCTGTCAAGACGAACACCATCTCAGTCTGCCCGTGACCATGATACCTGCAAAGGTGTCGAAACGTCGGGAACTAAAACCAAAAATTAAACCGCGATAAAATCCGTAAAAGTCGTTTCATTTCAATGTCTAACATTCGCGTAAACCTAAGAAACCACAATTTAATAATTTTTACTGACCTTGAAATCGTAGTCCAGGTCAATGATGTTGCAGTTGACGAGATCGGACGGCGGTATTGGGGGTACTTCCATAGTCAAGTTCCAGTTTTTAGTAGAACCTGCAGGGGCCGCGACCTTCTTGTACAGTTAGTACTACATCTTTAGTTTTCTTAAGCGCATTTGTTGGCGATGTAGCTCTGTATGTGACCACCTAAAAGAAAAAGCGATTTAATATTATACATGTGAAAGGAACTCAGTCTGTGTGTCGTTACGTTTTCAAGCCTAATAGACCGATGCTATTAATATTCAGCATGGGGATAGTTTGAACTACAAGAACGAACACAGGCGTCGCACTTGCGGGTGGAGCCGCTGTCCAAAGCTGCTTAGATTACAGTTAAAAATATCAGATAATTATGTGTAGTAGCTTCATTATACTGAAACTGTGAAGAACAAAACTGCATTTCTGCAGTGAGACAATAATAATAATAACTGACTGACTCAAACAAGATAGACCAAAACTGGAAACAAATAATAATTAAAATTAATTGATTTGTAAACATGACGCAGTTTGCCGATTTCCAATTACCACTATAACTGTCTTATAACTAAATATTACTAAGTTTTTTTGGAACGAAAGAAAAGAACAAACTTTAAGAACTCACCTTTCTCAAGAAGATTTTAACAAGATGAAGCTGCACATTACTCTTGTTTTCAATGTCAATTCTTATAGGTATCACTTGTCCAGGCACATAGCCTGACACCGGAGCTTGAACATCAACAGACAGAGGCGGAGAGGCACAGCAGAAGCAACAGAATGTCTTCTCTAGTTGAATATGGATTGGTTCCTATAATAAAAACATTGTATACAGGAAAAATAACAAGTAATTGTTTTTTTTTTGCATATTTATTTGTCTCACATAAATAGTTGAATATTTGTATTAGTATTCTCCACATCTAATTAGAATTCACTTCAGTATTTTCCTTGAGACAAGATCATTTTTCTTAGAAACATAAATAAAAATGCTAGCGATTGAAATGGTTGTTCTCATAAATACATTATGGATGCATTTTGATCGTGTAAATTTATGAGCATATATTGCTACAGAGAAACATTGTCTGTATATAAAAACTATTTGCTAGTAAAGAGACATCAAATATTATGTAACAGTAAAACTTATCAGTTAACATGTATTGTATAGTTCTTTATCTATGCTAATTGATTGCATAAACAAGTTACTTAAATATTACATATTCTATGTGCAACTGTAAAACATTCCTTACCTTATATGAGGGGTTCAGATTCAGGTCAAATGCATTTAGGACAGTGAAAGCCATTTTGGTTTCTTGGTCGAATTTCCATGGACGGTCTAGGGTGACCTTAACTGTGTATCTTATGTATCCATACTGGCCCTCAAAGGATGATGGCAGGACAGGAGGTAATGTACAAGTGAAGTTGTACACTTGTTTGCCTGACGGAATTTCTATTTCATTCCCTGTTAGGAACAAAATTGTACTTATTAGAAATTATTGGGGTAAGTTGCTTTGAAAATCGCTCATTAACTGTTGAAAGATCAAACCTTCTTGTTGTGTTCATGGATTTTATCAATGTGTATATGTGTTGTGGATTAAAATAAAAAAGCAGTATTTTGTGCCAATATAAAAAGTTTGTGTGATAGTGAGTTAAGACTGACACTAGGATGACTAGAGACAGCAAAATGAGTAATGTAAAATGTTAAAAGTGAATAATTTTACTACACTTGCTTTCAATGTGTTCTCAGAAATGCAAGTATGTGTTACCTGTTTTCTTTAGTATTATGTTATACTTATCATAAAAAAAAACAATAACATTTTTTTTTTATGTCAAATCAATGTAATCTGTATATTGTTTGAGTTTATTCAACTATAGTTATCTTTTAACCTTGATCTTACAATGAGGTACATTTAACACTAGTTATTGATGTCAACTTTGTGTGGGATGAATAAATTTCTATTATTAGAAAGAATGCATTGATAAATATCAAACAGAGATTATAATTGAAATAGCTTTTAACAAGTACTAGGTATATCAAATGTTTACAATATTAGATAATAAGTATTGGTTTGCTATTTTATGTAGACAAGTCAAAGGATGTCACCTTTATGTTTGTATAAACATTTATCATCAGGTTTACATTATTTCCCCATTCCTAGCTTCTTAACATAAATTTTACTACCTACCTGTCTATCATGAGTGTGATTTGTGTATCAATGATTTAAAACACAAGAATAATAATGTTAAACCTGAATTGCTCCAAGTAAATAGTAGGACAATTTGGAAATATTCCTCATGGCCTGTGTGCATAGTATCTGAGGTTTCTGTCTTCCCTTCAGAGTTCTGTTCTCCTTACTTTCACACCACTCAGTGTGTGCCTCTCCCTTAATTTTAACATGGATACTACGGAAAAATTCACTCATAAATATAAAACATAAGAAATAACGATGGATTTCTCAACGAATCGTGTTACGATCATCACATAAATAGTTTTATTTTTGTGTGCTAACTAATGCGTGACTCATAATGTATAAGACCACAATAAAAGTAATCGTACGAGCTACATAACATACCTCGAACTTTTTTGGGACTGTCGAACACATACTCTATTCTGCATTTACAGTTTGACCGGCGTAATATGTATTCCATTGGTTGTCGAAATATATATTTGCTTCTTTAAGACCCATAGTTACAAAGAGAAGTATCTTTTCCACTTAGCACTTTAGCACTACTAACAGCAAGCAGAACTATTTCCGAGTTTCCGAGTACTCGTATTGACTGATGCACACAGATGACAACGGGAATGACACTTTAACTTTGACAACTGACATGGAAGTAGACTGACAATGTAGCGGTGATGACTATCAACATATTATCGATACTGAATATTCAGTGACCCAGCTAAATAAAACTTGAATAAAACAAACAGCCAAAAAACTAATATTGCTGTAAGGTTGAAATTAAATTATGAATTCAAGTACGCAACAATACTATTCTATACTTTGATGGAATAGTGTTGATTACTGTTGATGAAAAAAATACATTCGTCCAGAATCGTTTATGGTTACAGATTGAATTGACATTGACAGTTTGACAAATGAATATTGATAAACTGGATTGGAGGCGACAGTTTAATTAATTGATATTTAATATGGTCTGAGATAAAATTTAATTCGAAACGATACTAGTTGTAATAGGTACCGGAAGCTATTGCCTTCATCATGGATTACATTTATTACTATAAACGTGGAATGAGTAATCTTTATGTCAGCACTATTATATATATAACGAACTGAATAATTTGAATTTATTATAATATTATAACGTTTATGGTGAGTTCATTCAAAGCGTAACGTAACCCTTATATGGGTAAGGTACTGAAAGTACTCTCAATGTCAGAAATTTCCATAATTATACCAGTCTATAATGGAGAAAAATGGATTAATGACTGCATGAACTCTATTTAAAACAATCTTTATTTAATGATTACAAAATAAAATTAGAAATTGTCGTTTATAACGATGGTAGCACAGACAATACACAACAACTTTTGATGAAATGGAAACAGATCTTTAATTTAAAAGATGTATCTTACAAGATATTAGGTGGTAATATTTCCAATGGAGTGGGAGCTGCTAAAAATAGAGCTGTGGAAATAAGTACAGGCCAGTTTCTTTGCTTTCAAGATATTGACGATGTAATGAACCCACTTAGAATAAGTTTACAATGGGAAGCTGCAAAATCAAATACCAATGCACTTATTGGTAGTAATATAGTCCGTTGGCCTGAAAATTCAACACCCCGTTATGTTCGTTGGGTTAATAGTCTAACTGATAACCAGTTAAAATTACAAATATACACTTCCTTTGGACCCACACTGCTTATGCCAACATGGTTTTGCCATAGATCTGTTTATGATAAAGTTGGAGGTTTTGTAGAAACTGGGCATGGGACACCAGAAGATCTTATATTCTTTTACAAACATTTGGATGCTGGAGGAGATTTGATTAGAGTGGACCAAGCCCTAGTAGTGTATGTTTACCATGAAGATGCAGCCACTTTTAGTGTGAAACGGGAGATGATTTGGAAGATACAGCTTGAAAGGTTACAACAATGTGTTATGCCATCTTGGAAAGAGTTCACCATCTGGAATGCTGGAAAAAGGGGAAGAAAAGTGGTCCGCTCATTAAACCCAAACAATTTAAATAAAGTGGCTGCTTTCTGTGACATTGATAAAAATAAAATAGGACGTGATATAGAGTTATATTGTCCTATAAAAAGAGAAGTCATTGTGAAGTTGCCTGTGCTTCATTTTACAGAAGCCAAACCACCACTTTTGATTTGTGTTAAACTTGACCTTACAGCTGGGGAATTTGAAAAAAATCTCAGCTCATTGAATCTCACTGAAGGCATAGATTATGTATTATTTAGTTAAATATTTAAGGAATTTATTGCAATTATATATGTTATAAATTATTAAAACTGTTATGCATAACTTTGTTTTTGTTTGATACTTGATGCCCAAAACCATAGTATGTCTGAATATATAATATAATAGTAGGTCACTGCGCTTACCCAGGCTTCTTAGTTTTAGGATTTAGACAAACTTCTAAGTTATCTGTGACCTCACGGCTCACCTGACAGTTAGCTGAATGACAATTGTCAATAATTGATATGTCATTGTCCGAAATGTTGTCCCGGGAAAGTACTTAGAACTATTTTATTTTATTATTTATTGGCATTTATAACAGTAATAAAGTCAGATCGAACTACATAACAGTAAAGCATTTTTACCGTTGCGGAATATTCAAACAATTTTAATATTGATCAGTCATGGACGAAACGAAGAAAGGTAGTCAGTCCACAAGTGTAGAAGATCTTAAAAGTAAAGGAAATGAATGTGTTAAAGAGGAGAAATATATTGAGGCTGTGTTGCATTATACTCAAGCCATAAAGATGGACCCTAATAACTATGTATTGTACAGCAACAGATCGTTTGCATTTCTCAAATTGGACCAGCATTATCTCTCTCTACAAGATGCGAATGAAACAGTCAGATTGCAGCCTCAATGGGCAAAGGTGGGTTTGAACGGTTTTTAAGCGTGTACTATATAAAAGATAGTTTTCTCTGATATTGAACATTACCTATTGAACTTTAGGGATATTTTCGTCGTGCTGAAGTTGAAGCAGCCAGTGGACTTTATGATGAAGCTATTTTATCATACACAACAGCTTTGCAACTAGAACCTCATAATGTAAAATTGATGGAATCAATTAAAAGTATCACTGATATGCAGAAGAAAAAAATCAAAGGTAACTTCTTTTTTTCTTATCAGTTTTTACTGTTTGTAAGGCCAAATGATGGCCTTGTAAGAACTGTACAATAAGCTTAGTCTGTATGTACTCAATTATTAGTTGATATATATTTTTTTTTCAGACAGTCAAAATATCATATGGATCTGCACATGTGTGGGGCTAATTTTCGGCATTGGAGTTGTTGTATTGGATTATAGTTTAACTACAACTCCAACATTAACTGTAAGTTTGTTGTTTTAACTTTTTAGGTGATTTACTTAGTAATGAATGGTATCTTTAAATGTTAAGATAGACTATATTTGTGGGGTAAACAGTTCTCAGGGGTACACGTACAAATGTGTGGTTTTTTAAACTAAAATATCTGAATATTTTGAGAATTAACTTCTATTACTAGGCAAGATTGGCATTAGGTGCTTTGTATTTTATGTGACTCCAGATTAAAGCATAAATTATGCCCTCATAAGGGATATAGTTGATAAATAAATTACATTGTTAAAAATTGCCACTGCCATTAAAGTTAACTAGTTAAATCCCTTTGTTTTATGAATAATTTGTTTAGTAAATAAAATTTTCTTATGAATTTCAGCACCCATTCAGTATGGTGGCATTTTCATTAGCCTTGGCAGGAATGGGCTGGGCCATTGGAAAGAGTGTCACACTAATGGGTACTTGGAGTGCAGGCAAATCACTACAACCACCAGAAGACTTAGGTATTTCATCATTATTCTTCAATATTTTGTACAAATATTTACCTACATTGTGATAAGCTGATAACTGAGACAGTATTTACAAAGTGATGTTTTAATTAATTATGAAGATGTCATTTGCAAGTTCCATGATAGGTTAAACTCTGTTTACTGACTCAAAATGTTATGAATTAGTTACTTACTCTCAGTTCTTATTGTCACTAGTGTAATATTTCTTCATATTTTTAGTTCTTTTTTTGTGACTTATAATTACAATCTGAATTGCAGGTATAAATGGGAACACAGATGAAAAAGATACAGCAGTACCAGAGAAAAAAGCGAAGTACAGCAAAGCACAAGCTAGACAGAGATATAAGCAAGGGAAACTTTAGTTATAAGAATTCTTCTTTTATTTGATGGTTCAATTTTTATAACAGATTTATTAGGTTATAAGCATGTATCAGTGGCTTGGTGAGGGTGTTGTGTTGTTAAAGTTTCTGCTAGTCCAATTAAACTAGATAGTCCAGATTTTCAAAGACTTAACAATGATAAAAGACATTTTTAAAACTACATTTCATAAATTGTCATAATTACAATGAGGTTTATAATAAAATATTTACCATTTCCTAAAAATTTAATCCATGTTTAGTACTTTTATATAGTTATGTTAGTTTTGTACTTAGAACATAATTATTATGTTAAATACTGAAATATTTAAACAATAGGGAGTATGCGTATGATTTAAATAAGGGTCAATTATTTTTTTATATATTCTTTATTGCTTTGGAATTACGCTTAAACCAAAAAAAATCCGCATAATATCTTTTTAATTAAAAAAATAAATTATTAAAAGTCCAAAAAACGAGCGGGAAATTCAAAGTAATTGAAACGCAACGCTATTGGTCATATTGAATGTGACGTAAAAGTCTATAATAACAGTGTGAACTGATATAGCATTTGCTGTGTTTTTGTAATCGAATTAAGTTTATTGTGGTTTCTATACATATTTGGAGTTATATTGCATTGTTTTGTAAGAATAAACTCGTAGGAAAATGACTGATACCGGTTTTGTGAAGGCACAATCAGATAATCTCCCCAAAATTGATGTGTTCATGATGTCAACATTTTTTGCATCTAATCCCGATTTTACGTCTGCTGAAATCAAAGGAGTGAAAGCTACAAGGTAATTATATATTTGATTTAATGTTTATTCGATCTTTTACGACTTTTCTGTAACAATTTATACATATACGGAGAACATAACCTAAAAGGTAAATAAGAGAAAATATCGAATGTTTGCATATTACTTACATTGAAGCATTGAATACAGTCGAGTTATTGATCATAATATATGATCAAATTCATATTCGCGAAATATTTTATTAAATTAATTAATTAATTAAATAAGATCCCTTCCCATTGTAATAATATTTATTGCTTTTTATAGATCCGGACGAGAATCATATGGTGACTCAGCCATTGGATATGTTCAAGTTAAACGGGAGGGTAATATATGTATTGTGAAAGCGCGAATAACCCCTGAACACAACGTCCGCCAGAAGTGTTACACTGTAACAGCTACCTGTAATGAGGCTGAAGAAACTGTCATGTCTGTGCTGTGTGAAGACTGTGCAGCACATAAAGGTAGATAATAGCAATACAAAAGTGTCTTTACTATCAATTTTTAAGAGTGTCTGAGCGGGGAATAGTATATTATGCAACTAGTGAATAAAAGATGGATTTAAAGCGAGGGGCATAAATGAATCACGAGCAAGTGAAGGATTCTAATGACCGTAGGGAGTGATTCATGATGATTGAATAACGAGCAAAGAGAGTGATTCAAAAGTTAGAATCCTGAGCGTTGCATACTATACTTTATACCATGACTACGAGAAAAAGAAATATTTAAGCTAAAATAGACATTTTCATAAGGAGTTTGTATCGAGTATTTGCGAAAGGAGGTTGTATAGCATTGAGATGGAGGTCGAATATATTGGTGTGTTCTAAATTCAAACACCAAAACAGTGATTAAAAGAGCTTTTTATTCACTGTTTTCAGTGATTAAAAGTAGCTTTTTAGAGGGGCAATAGTATAAAAATATTTTTCTTTAATTTTTATTTAGCTGTGATGATTGGTCTTTTTCTTTTTCAGGAGGCTGTAAACATGCCATAGCCTTTTTGGCTTGGCTACATAGGCGTAGTGAAGACCCTCCATCCACTAGTGTTGATTGCTACTGGAAAAAGTCTAAGTTGTCCTCAGTGGGTACAAGTCTTAAGTTTATTAAGGCAAAGGATATTTGTAATGCAACAAAGACACAGCCAAACCCTGCATCAACACAGACTTCACAAGAATCCTTTTTCAGTATTGTAAAAACATATAGTAAGAAAGTTGGTGACACAGAGAATCAACTCATGAAATATTATAAAGAACCAAGCAATTCAGAAAAGTTATCAATTCATTATTTAGTAAGTATAACGCAGAATAAACCGAAAACTGCCGAAGAGTTTATTGAATTTTGCAAGCAGATGATGCAGACTAAAGCATGTGAAGAAGCTGCACTTGCAACTTCAGAACAAAGTGAGTGCCCTTTATGGTATGAGTTGCGATATGCAAGGATCACTGCATCAAAAGCGCATGAGGCTGCACACTGCAAGGTGTTGGATGGAGCTTTAACCGAAGCCATCATGGGAGCATCAAAACTAAAAGACACAGATGCCATGAAAAGAGGAAGAATGTTAGAAAGTGAAGTCAAATTAGAGGTAGAAAAAAATAAAAAAATAAAAATAAACAAATGTGGGATTATATTGGATCCACTACATCCCATTATGGGTGCATCACCTGATGGGGAAACTGTTGATTATAGCATTGAAATTAAATGCCCTTCATCAGAAAAATCTATGAATCAGTACATTGGAAAAAATAACACAATAGCAGTAAAATTCATGGCACAGGTTCAGTTACAGATGCATTTCTCAAATAAAACTAAAGCACTATTTTGTGTAGCACAAAGTGATTTTGAAGAATCAAAGAAAGTACATATAATAGAGGTACACTATGATAAGGAGTTTTGTGAAAACTTGATAGAAAAATGTACTTTATTTTGGTGTAAGGCAATTTTTCCTTTGTTATTTAAATAGGACAAACTCAAATAAAACAAAATTAATTAAATCTATTTTTTTATTAAAACATCCTGAATATTAATCAAACCACAAGCTATGATTATAACTTCATCTATAATAGGGATTAAGCTATGGTCAACACATGCATGAGGCAGTAACATGTGAAATTCCCTTAATCTATTTATAACTCGTTCTATATGAATCCTTAATGCTGCTATTCTTTTTGACTGTTTTACATCTTCTTTTGCACTGGCAGTAGACTTGAAAACAGAAGGAGGTCGTATAAGTCTACATTGCTTTTTTTCTAGCAAATGTGATATTTCTTTAAAGCCTCTGTCAGCCATAACTGCAGTTTTAGGTGGCAAACAGTCAAGAAAACCACAGTCTTCCACTATCATTACGTCCGTTGCCCTGCCACTGTATCCAACAGAGATAAAGTTAACCAATCCATCAGGTGTACAAGAAATTAAATATTTCAATGTGTTACATTTTTTATATTGTGACCAACTAACTGATTGATGGACTGCATTGGATGGTTTTTCAATCTGAATTTCTAGGCAATCAATTATAGAAACAACATTAGAGTACCTGGCCCTGAATGCAATAGGCAAATTTTGAAATATCTCTTTTGTTGTTGGCCATATGATCAACTCTTTCATCTTCATTGCCAATAAAGGTAAGCATTTTGAAAAAATTCTGCTTATTGCACTCTGTGTATACCCAAACTGTAAGGCTAATATACTGAAAGACTCATTAAGTTTTATTTTTTTTAATGTAATTAAAATGTCTACAGTGGGAAGTGGAAGGTTTTCACTTAACAATTTTATTATATAGTATGATTTTTTTGGTACACCTAGCAACATTTTAGGCTCCTTTTCTATTGCTAGTAATATGCAACTACGCATTTGACTTTTAAATTGTGTCTCATTTTCTGAATCATCATCTATAGACCAGCTCGATTCTGAACTCATTTCTGATCCAAAAGATGATGATAATGCTGATGAAGGTTGAGCTGAAGAGACTGATGCAATATCAGCAGGGTCAGTTTGAAATAATTTCCTTTTAATTCCAGAAGTTTGCGCTATTTTCAATGGAGATGTTGAGGTAGTTTTAGATAAAATACGAAATGGAGATATTGCTGTATTCTTAGTTATTGCACTCAAATTAACATTGACACCTTTACTTCTGTAATAATGTATTTTCCTATTGACCTGAATAGCCTTGTCAACATAAATTACTTTTTTATTAACATCAGCTAAAGAGGTGCTGCAACAAGGTTCGTCAAAGTTTACAGTTTCAGTATATTCTGTGTGTAAGTGAGATGAGGGCATACTGGCACCTTCTTCTATATAACTGTGTTTTGATGATTCACTCATTTTGACAGCACTAACAGTTTGTTTAGCGGGAGGCATAGATAAAGCATCTTCAATTATTTCTTGATGTTTTCTCTTTAAGAAACCTTTTCTCTCTGGTGGTGACTGCAACTCAGTGTCCTTTTGACACTGAAATTTGTGAGGAATAATACCTTTCTTTAATCGTAATGTAGTTTTCTGATTTTCTTGTAAAGTCATGATTTTGTACTGCATATAATTTTCTGTATCCTCTTCTACCTGAAAAAAATAAAAAATAATAAAAGAAAACATGAAATTTGGAAATTAGATGTAGATAATTTGGATCATAGGCTTCATTTCAGTCATTGGTACTGGTAACCTCTCACAAAATTTTTACCGATAAAGAAAAGAGGTTATTTTGACAAATGTTTTAGGTGTCACAGAAACAAAATACTTATAACATAATATTATTGTTTATAGTTGGCATAAATACTTACGTTGAAGTGATCTTCACAACAATATAAACAAGTTGATGGTGATACCATGTCCCTTTTCATGATTTTACACCAGTTTTTTCTTACAACCGCACCTCTCGGGACAAGAAAAAACACTTTATCGGGTGCATTCTTCGTAGTATTTTTACATTTTGGTACAATACAATATTTGTAAGTCGGTTTCTTTTGTTGATCCATTGTAAAATATTCGTAAAACACAAAATATAAGTTACGAAGCACATGCAAAGCACAGTTTAATAGTAGTAGAAAGTTACTGTCAGTGTCAGACTCAGACTGTCTGTCACGTGATTTTTTGTTATTATAGACTTTGACGTCACACCAAGGTGGCGGGCGTTTTAAAGTGCCATTATTTGTTTAATATTTTAATGATTTTTTCCCCTTCTAATTTTATTTTTTTTGGCGCTGCATATTTTTTTACAATTATGTAACAATGTAAGAAATATTATAAAAATATAAAAAAAATACATGCATACTCCCTAATAGGGAGTATGCGTATGATTTAAATAAGGGTCAATTATTTTTTTATATATTCTTTATTGCTTTGGAATTACGCTTAAACCAAAAAAAATCCGCATAATATCTTTTTAATTAAAAAAATAAATTATTAAAAGTCCAAAAAACGAGCGGGAAATTCAAAGTAATTGAAACGCAACGCTATTGGTCATATTGAATGTGACGTAAAAGTCTATAATAACAGTGTGAACTGATATAGCATTTGCTGTGTTTTTGTAATCGAATTAAGTTTATTGTGGTTTCTATACATATTTGGAGTTATATTGCATTGTTTTGTAAGAATAAACTCGTAGGAAAATGACTGATACCGGTTTTGTGAAGGCACAATCAGATAATCTCCCCAAAATTGATGTGTTCATGATGTCAACATTTTTTGCATCTAATCCCGATTTTACGTCTGCTGAAATCAAAGGAGTGAAAGCTACAAGGTAATTATATATTTGATTTAATGTTTATTCGATCTTTTACGACTTTTCTGTAACAATTTATACATATACGGAGAACATAACCTAAAAGGTAAATAAGAGAAAATATCGAATGTTTGCATATTACTTACATTGAAGCATTGAATACAGTCGAGTTATTGATCATAATATATGATCAAATTCATATTCGCGAAATATTTTATTAAATTAATTAATTAATTAAATAAGATCCCTTCCCATTGTAATAATATTTATTGCTTTTTATAGATCCGGACGAGAATCATATGGTGACTCAGCCATTGGATATGTTCAAGTTAAACGGGAGGGTAATATATGTATTGTGAAAGCGCGAATAACCCCTGAACACAACGTCCGCCAGAAGTGTTACACTGTAACAGCTACCTGTAATGAGGCTGAAGAAACTGTCATGTCTGTGCTGTGTGAAGACTGTGCAGCACATAAAGGTAGATAATAGCAATACAAAAGTGTCTTTACTATCAATTTTTAAGAGTGTCTGAGCGGGGAATAGTATATTATGCAACTAGTGAATAAAAGATGGATTTAAAGCGAGGGGCATAAATGAATCACGAGCAAGTGAAGGATTCTAATGACCGTAGGGAGTGATTCATGATGATTGAATAACGAGCAAAGAGAGTGATTCAAAAGTTAGAATCCTGAGCGTTGCATACTATACTTTATACCATGACTACGAGAAAAAGAAATATTTAAGCTAAAATAGACATTTTCATAAGGAGTTTGTATCGAGTATTTGCGAAAGGAGGTTGTATAGCATTGAGATGGAGGTCGAATATATTGGTGTGTTCTAAATTCAAACACCAAAACAGTGATTAAAAGAGCTTTTTATTCACTGTTTTCAGTGATTAAAAGTAGCTTTTTAGAGGGGCAATAGTATAAAAATATTTTTCTTTAATTTTTATTTAGCTGTGATGATTGGTCTTTTTCTTTTTCAGGAGGCTGTAAACATGCCATAGCCTTTTTGGCTTGGCTACATAGGCGTAGTGAAGACCCTCCATCCACTAGTGTTGATTGCTACTGGAAAAAGTCTAAGTTGTCCTCAGTGGGTACAAGTCTTAAGTTTATTAAGGCAAAGGATATTTGTAATGCAACAAAGACACAGCCAAACCCTGCATCAACACAGACTTCACAAGAATCCTTTTTCAGTATTGTAAAAACATATAGTAAGAAAGTTGGTGACACAGAGAATCAACTCATGAAATATTATAAAGAACCAAGCAATTCAGAAAAGTTATCAATTCATTATTTAGTAAGTATAACGCAGAATAAACCGAAAACTGCCGAAGAGTTTATTGAATTTTGCAAGCAGATGATGCAGACTAAAGCATGTGAAGAAGCTGCACTTGCAACTTCAGAACAAAGTGAGTGCCCTTTATGGTATGAGTTGCGATATGCAAGGATCACTGCATCAAAAGCGCATGAGGCTGCACACTGCAAGGTGTTGGATGGAGCTTTAACCGAAGCCATCATGGGAGCATCAAAACTAAAAGACACAGATGCCATGAAAAGAGGAAGAATGTTAGAAAGTGAAGTCAAATTAGAGGTAGAAAAAAATAAAAAAATAAAAATAAACAAATGTGGGATTATATTGGATCCACTACATCCCATTATGGGTGCATCACCTGATGGGGAAACTGCTGATTATAGCATTGAAATTAAATGCCCTTCATCAGAAAAATCTATGAATCAGTACATTGGAAAAAATAACACAATAGCAGTAAAATTCATGGCACAGGTTCAGTTACAGATGCATTTCTCAAATAAAACTAAAGCACTATTTTGTGTAGCACAAAGTGATTTTGAAGAATCAAAGAAAGTACATATAATAGAAGTACACTATGATAAGGAGTTTTGTGAAAACTTGATAGAAAAATGTACTTTATTTTGGTGTAAGGCAATTTTTCCTTTGTTATTTAAATAGGACAAACTCAAATAAAACAAAATTAATTAAATCTATTTTTTTATTAAAACATCCTGAATATTAATCAAACCACAAGCTATGATTATAACTTCATCTATAATAGGGATTAAGCTATGGTCAACACATGCATGAGGCAGTAACATGTGAAATTCCCTTAATCTATTTATAACTCGTTCTATATGAATCCTTAATGCTGCTATTCTTTTTGACTGTTTTACATCTTCTTTTGCACTGGCAGTAGACTTGAAAACAGAAGGAGGTCGTATAAGTCTACATTGCTTTTTTTCTAGCAAATGTGATATTTCTTTAAAGCCTCTGTCAGCCATAACTGCAGTTTTAGGTGGCAAACAGTCAAGAAAACCACAGTCTTCCACTATCATTACGTCCGTTGCCCTGCCACTGTATCCAACAGAGATAAAGTTAACCAATCCATCAGGTGTACAAGAAATTAAATATTTCAATGTGTTACATTTTTTATATTGTGACCAACTAACTGATTGATGGACTGCATTGGATGGTTTTTCAATCTGAATTTCTAGGCAATCAATTATAGAAACAACATTAGAGTACCTGGCCCTGAATGCAATAGGCAAATTTTGAAATATCTCTTTTGTTGTTGGCCATATGATCAACTCTTTCATCTTCATTGCCAATAAAGGTAAGCATTTTGAAAAAATTCTGCTTATTGCACTCTGTGTATACCCAAACTGTAAGGCTAATATACTGAAAGACTCATTAAGTTTTATTTTTTTTAATGTAATTAAAATGTCTACAGTGGGAAGTGGAAGGTTTTCACTTAACAATTTTATTATATAGTATGATTTTTTTGGTACACCTAGCAACATTTTAGGCTCCTTTTCTATTGCTAGTAATATGCAACTACGCATTTGACTTTTAAATTGTGTCTCATTTTCTGAATCATCATCTATAGACCAGCTCGATTCTGAACTCATTTCTGATCCAAAAGATGATGATAATGCTGATGAAGGTTGAGCTGAAGAGACTGATGCAATATCAGCAGGGTCAGTTTGAAATAATTTCCTTTTAATTCCAGAAGTTTGCGCTATTTTCAATGGAGATGTTGAGGTAGTTTTAGATAAAATACGAAATGGAGATATTGCTGTATTCTTAGTTATTGCACTCAAATTAACATTGACACCTTTACTTCTGTAATAATGTATTTTCCTATTGACCTGAATAGCCTTGTCAACATAAATTACTTTTTTATTAACATCAGCTAAAGAGGTGCTGCAACAAGGTTCGTCAAAGTTTACAGTTTCAGTATATTCTGTGTGTAAGTGAGATGAGGGCATACTGGCACCTTCTTCTATATAACTGTGTTTTGATGATTCACTCATTTTGACAGCACTAACAGTTTGTTTAGCGGGAGGCATAGATAAAGCATCTTCAATTATTTCTTGATGTTTTCTCTTTAAGAAACCTTTTCTCTCTGGTGGTGACTGCAACTCAGTGTCCTTTTGACACTGAAATTTGTGAGGAATAATACCTTTCTTTAATCGTAATGTAGTTTTCTGATTTTCTTGTAAAGTCATGATTTTGTACTGCATATAATTTTCTGTATCCTCTTCTACCTGAAAAAAATAAAAAATAATAAAAGAAAACATGAAATTTGGAAATTAGATGTAGATAATTTGGATCATAGGCTTCATTTCAGTCATTGGTACTGGTAACCTCTCACAAAATTTTTACCGATAAAGAAAAGAGGTTATTTTGACAAATGTTTTAGGTGTCACAGAAACAAAATACTTATAACATAATATTATTGTTTATAGTTGGCATAAATACTTACGTTGAAGTGATCTTCACAACAATATAAACAAGTTGATGGTGATACCATGTCCCTTTTCATGATTTTACACCAGTTTTTTCTTACAACCGCACCTCTCGGGACAAGAAAAAACACTTTATCGGGTGCATTCTTCGTAGTATTTTTACATTTTGGTACAATACAATATTTGTAAGTCGGTTTCTTTTGTTGATCCATTGTAAAATATTCGTAAAACACAAAATATAAGTTACGAAGCACATGCAAAGCACAGTTTAATAGTAGTAGAAAGTTACTGTCAGTGTCAGACTCAGACTGTCTGTCACGTGATTTTTTGTTATTATAGACTTTGACGTCACACCAAGGTGGCGGGCGTTTTAAAGTGCCATTATTTGTTTAATATTTTAATGATTTTTTCCCCTTCTAATTTTATTTTTTTTGGCGCTGCATATTTTTTTACAATTATGTAACAATGTAAGAAATATTATAAAAATATAAAAAAAATACATGCATACTCCCTATTGGTTTACAATCAGTATCCCTATATTCTGAATGTTTTAAAGAAAATTACAAAACTAAAATATACATATCTCGTTTTAATTAATACAATATTTTAGGTCAATTGAAACATAAAATAAGGGGGAAATACTTTATTGATCCTAGTGTAAAATGTATTTCGAAAATTCCAGAATACAATATATCCTTTGAATAAAATCTTGGTCTTCATACCTTATACTTAAAATAAGTTCAACATGTACGGGGATAAAAAAATCTGTACAACAATAGGGTACCTACATTTACAATAAATGACTACTGTGACAAAATGTACAGCTCATGTCTCACAGAACATACTCGGTGATTTCTCTGTTTAAGCTATTGGAAGAATCATATGGTTATTTGATCATTTACATCAATGTAAGCGAGCTTGTTCCGTTGCGTCACAACATGTACCATCGCTACGAACATGAAATTAATAAACAAAATAAAAAAATCTCCACCGAAATATATCTGACAAAAACCATGGATATAACTCTTCATAAATAACATTTACACAGTACCAAGGCAAATTATGCGACAGTGAAAGGTACCATTCTTGGAATCGCACCTGCGTAATAACGTAAGGTAACAAACAATGTATTACACATACTACTAATTTTTATTGTATTGTAGAGTTGCACTTTGGTGTTTAAAATTACCGTTCTTTCTACAAAAGATATGTCAATCACTATCCGAGATTGCCTTCTTTCTCCGTTTGGCCTGTTTAGGTTTAACTATCTCTTCTTCCTGAAAAAGATAAACATCATAATTGAATTAGTAATCACAGCAAGTCATTCATTGTATTAGATTATCATTCTGACGTTATATTTTGTACACAGTTGTGATTAAACAAAAAAAAAAAAATTAGTACTTATCGAGTCTCAAGGACACGTAAGTGATAGAAAAAAATACTTAGTATTAAATAAAGTCATTAGTGCTGTTTATTTTATTATTTGATAAAACATTTCAGTTTAAGCACAAATACCGATTTGAACGAGTGCTTTAAAACAATATCTGCAACAGTTCCAAGTTATAGTATTTTCAACTATCCCAGATTGTAGACAGTTTAATCCTATTTTTTATAAAACCTACGTAAATTTTGAATATAAGCTAAATAAAAACTAAGAATAGTTTTTATATACCTCACTATCTTCATTAGACGAATGCAGATTCTGGTTAAGTGGTAATGAATTTGAAACTAATTTCCTGGCTCGTCTTGATATAGGCAACTCGTCCTCCCACGCCAAAGCGAGTAAATCACTATATTGTCTCTGTAATGATAAAGGCAAACCTTGATATGAGTTTGGACATTACAATGTATATTAACTTGTGCCTGTAAGCGTTAGGTTTGATACCCCTGGTGTACCGCAGAGCCGTATTGTATTGATCCTTCAGTACTCCTATCGCTAGAAATTATAGGCCAGTCGAATAACCTGGGGAAAAACGGCCAAGTGCGAGTCGGGTTCGCGCCCGCAAGGGATGCGCACCATTATTATTTTATCAATATTTTTTGTTAAGTGCGAGTCAAACTCGCGACACTGAGAGTTCTGTACAAATAGGACAAATAAAATGAATATGAAACAGCGTGCAACAGTGCACATTTCATAAGATTAGGACAAGAAGCCTACGAAAGGCCGATAAACACTGTAAAACAATATAGTATAGGGTAATTTTACTATTTGAGTACAGATTCCTAAAACGACTTTGAAGGCGTGTAAATCAATTATTTGTTGTACCTAATTACTAAAAGAATGACGACAACATCTTTTTCAAATGATGTATTATTTGCTGGGATGTCAAAATTTATATTCTTAAAGGGGTCTTGGGCTATTATAATGTTACAGCTAATTGCTCAATCAGTGTTATATAATAAGTTATGTACGTATGATTCAGAGTATTGTCACTCCACTATTAAATTCCCTTAGGAGGTTAAATAAGAGTTAAGGACAAGCTTGATTGGATATTTCTTCATTTTCTACTATTAGCTGCCACCTTTGGTTCTTATTCTAATTTTATATATTGCCTTCAAGTATTGACAGTTAAGGAAATTTATTTTAAAAGGGATAGATTTTTTTATTGTTCTGTTAAACAAGATTAATAAGTGATTTGTAGCTAACCAATATTTATAATCGATGTTATGTGAGACTTTGTCCTGTTTCAATGGTTTTGTAACAGTTTTCCTCATAATTATATAAGGGTACTAAGTGTATGTATAACAATAATGTTCGAATTTTGGCTAAATAACACTTTTAGGTGGATTTTTAGATTCGCCTTATTTAGGAACCCTAACGTTTCTTTGCCTACAAAACGATGAAAATTTTATAGCGACACTGTGTACATATACCTACCCATAGGAATAACCTTTTCCATTGGTCGCTTTGACCCTGATGGCGACAAAATATAAAAACTGTCAAGTGCCAGTCGGACTCGCAGCACTGAGGATTTCGTACAAATATGGTAAAGATAAACAAATCAGTTGTTACGGTTTTAAACTTATGACTTACCAACAAATTCAGGACCGTCACCGTAACAAACTTTGCTCAATCTTTAGTTTTTTTCGCGGCAACAGAAAAACTTAATCTGTGACTTTTTACTTTTAAGCGACAAAGATACAGCCGATGAACGAATGGACGCAGTGGAACCCTTATCAATAGGTTTGTGTAAAACTAAGAATAGGATCACACTTATTTTTTTATGTTTTACGACGATTAAGATGAGGACAATTTAGTATTTGTAGGGCTATCAGATCCAACGTATCAATACGTTGTGTTGAAAATCGGCTATCGAAATTGCAGAAGTAATATTCTTAATCCGCCTAGATTGATAGAAATACTAAAGGATCACACAATATTAGACCTAAGCGAGAAAGAGATTCACAACCCTTGGCGCAGAAAGCCAAGTTTTAGCCATTGACCAATTATTGTTTGACGAATAACCGAGAGAAATACTTTACATCCAATTCGCATTGAACTTAAAATTACCCTTAACTTAATGATCGGAGAACTTACCCTTAAACTATCACTACTATTCGACTGCGCTAGTTGTAGCGCTTTCTGCATACATTCCATATTAAAAATTGACATGTCGTTTTGTTCCACACAGCAGACTCTCATTTGCTCCAAGTGGCCAAGCACCTGTATAACATAATTTCAAAATTGAGAACTCAATTATAAAACTGGAATTATTCATCAAACGCGTTCGACAGGTTCATCTTATATATTCACATTCGCAATTAAGGCGAACAAAATATTGTCAGATTGCAATGGGCCTATTTGATTGATTAAATCTCTGATGGATGTTAGTTAGCCTTTTTTACTATATTTTTTTTTTGTATACCAATATGTGAAGCAAATAATTATTCAATCAACATTATGTTAATCTAATAGTATACTGTAAGGCAGTGGTTTGCTGCTTGCCATCGCATGCGTCTCTAGTGTTTCGTCAACTATAGTGAATGGGTCTCGTGCTCAAGAGGTTTCAGCTTGCTCTTGTGCAATTTGTTTAATAAGCAATAGAGGGAAATGGTTTATTAGGCGCGAAGGCTAGCAACCAAGACAACAAATTATCTTAGAAACTCACATGTGCCTGATGCACGTGGTTTTCTGGTTTCATGTTCTAGTCATCCCGTTAGTGAAGTAAAGTATTAACATAAACATGAATTATGACGTAACTTACGATGAAAAAAAAAATAGTTTTGAAATGAAATAATATTTACCAATTCTGCCGAAGGCGGAGCGTTTGGTGGTATACTATGCTTTCCTGGACGTTTTCTTTTGTTCGGACTGGTGCCTGGATATCTCGTGCTTAAAAGAACTGAAAGTAAATCGCCGACTTTGTCTTCGTAATCTTGACACCAATACATAAGCGTCGACACTACGAAAGTGTCTTCTTCGTCAACTGGTCGGCAGAATAACTGACGCACTACATCGGCAGTTGGTTTCTCTTGTTTTAACATCAAAAGAACGGATGTTAAAGCTTCTGCGTGTTCTTTGTACGACAGTTTCGGTATGATTGGTAACACATCTTCAACTGATATGTCGTGTGCCGTCAGCAGTTGCCAAAGACAGTATTGTTCGAATGTCTCCCAGCCTAAGCTCGTCGATAGCATTGTCGTGATGTCATCTGACTTGAACATCATCAAAGTGCCCTGTAGAGTCAAACACACGAGCCGCTGTAGTTGAGTCGCGTCTAAAGTTGCCACAATGGCGTGTAACAATCTTATGTGGTTTTGAGCTTGATCCTTAAATTCTCTATACACATCTGGGATTAACCACACTAAAACGTTAGCATCATATTCTTGACATTTTTCAAAATCATCCGCTAAACTCTCACCAACTTTAATTTCTAAATAGCTACAATAATCTCTGTACACTTCTGCTTTGAATTTAACATTTCTACGTTTTGCGGCGTCTCGTTCTCCGCGCCTTTCGCGCTCATAACAAGATTTTAGATAAAACAACAGACAGAATCCAACAGTGTGGAGAGTATTTTGAGCTTGAATTTCTTTGAAAGTTTCTAATACAAGTTTGCGTTTGGCTTCGTCACTGCTTGTAAGGAAAGTGAACATTGCAAATATCGGTGAATTCAGAGCTACTTCTATTTCCGCTGGTGTTGGATTCCGACTAATTTTTAGGGGCGGCACTTCTTGTACTGCTGCTGTGAATAGATCAGCTAGTGCGGTTGCTGTAGGCATTGGTGTAGTGCAGGCGTTGATCAGAGCGGTAGCCGCAGCGGAAGAACGATCATCTAACAACGTTTCAGCAAGAGGACGTAACATGAGAGGTAGTGCTGCTGCCAATTCAGGTCTTTCCCGTGCGCGGACTTCAGATAGAGGCAAGTCATCGTCATCAGTGTCTTCAGCTATGTTTGGAGCAGTTTCCTCTTCATCATCAGAGAATGCCGGTTCGTCAGGACCTCCTCGTGGTAAGTCATCGTTTCCTTCTTCACGAATTCCTGAAACACCTTCACCATTTCCATTGGTGCAAAACTCTTTGAATGTCTCCCTCACCGTTGTTCTTAATTCCCGGTCTAACTTTGGAGAGTCAAACAATGGGTGCAAATTGGGAAGTACTCTCTTTTCAATTATCTGTTGTAATGAATTAAAAATGCCATGCCTAACCTTATCAGCAAAAGGAGGATAAAAGTTTGGAATGATTCGACAAAGAAAATCAAGTAATGTGGCAGTCACGGCTGGGTGTGATCTCATTGAGTGGTGCATGACAAGAATAGCTGGTTCAATGTTCATTATGTTATCTTTTTCAGAGTCATAGAATAACCAGTCATAAAACAGAGCAAGTTTTGCATTAGATGCAGCTACATTAGAAGTACAAGTGGTAAGAAGCCATCCAATGACTGCCCACCTTGGAATGATATCGGAACACAGGAGCTCATTAGTGGGATGTATTACACCAACTATAAAACGGATCATGTCACTTCTTAACGATTGTGATTCAGGAGTGGCTAGGTATTGTCTTTGAAACCACTCTTGATATTTTTTATGGTGACCAAATCTAACTTGGGATGTTAGAAACACAAGTTTTCGTTCCATATCAGGAGTGAGTCTTGATTGTAAGTATCTGCGAGATGTTCTGGTTTGTAAGAGTTGTAACACATTGGTAAAAGTAGGACATAATGATTTAGGATTGATCAAAATATCCTGCCATAACTGATTGAATTCCGGAATACGAGCAACATTCTGAAGTAGTCTTACCATATCCCTTCCCAGAGTTAAAACATCTGAAAAGCGCTCTCTGATAAGAGTGATAACAAAGTTGACTTCCTTCTGTCTTAAGCTCATCAGCTGTGGTATATTATGATCTTCTATTAATCTCAAATATGTGTATACAACCATGCATATTAGCACAGGATACTTATCTAACCAAGCACGGTTTTCAATATAAATATCTAAAAGAGATTCTACCAGTATTATGTTTTTAGGAGTAATATCTCCTCCAGATGCGTAGCGCATCAAGTTCCAACAAACACTGTCTATGCCAGTGACTGCATTCCTTATCATTTCCTTTATGAGCCATAATAGTTGGTTGCGAGTAGTGTCATGGAACTTCAAGTACCTCTCCAAGATTAAGTTAGACAGGTTATTGAGCACACACGTCAGACCATCCCTCGTCACCAGTGTTAGATCTCGGTAGCACTTGGTCGCGTTGTGAGGCTCCGTGAGAATAGTCATCAGCATTCCAAGAGATACATCTTCATGATTCTTGCATGCGGCATTGTTCAGTGCATCGTGAGCTTCTTTCTCGCTGCAGTCGGCCACAAGTGATTGAAAGTAGTTGTAAGCTCTCTCGTACCTCTGAAAACGATAAAATCTAATAAGATGACTGAAAGCACTCACTTAAAATCGAATTTCGCGCCACGCACACTGCAGCGCCACCACTACTAATGTTAGAAATACGATTGTACATGGCCGACTATATAGATATTCTTTGTTGAGAAACTGCGAAATTTTACACAGTACCTCCTCAACTTCGTCCTTGTTTTCTATGGCGGTGCACACAAATAATCTAGGTGAAATAGGTTTGCTCTGCTCCATAATTTGTAGATTATTAAAACTACTTATTATAATAAAAATTTAGCGCAGGTTGCCTCCTGCATGGCTATCGTAAGCGAAAAATATTTATGAAGCAATACAATCACAAACATGAATGTGTGCGTGTATATGTCACCGACCGTGAGGAAAAAACGAAAGTTAGAAAATGCCGACAGATAGCGCTTTAGTACACTGAGATGTCAACTACAAAAATCCCAAAATTTTGGTATAAATGCATGTTGAAAACCTGCACAATGGTATATTTGTAATACATGAGCTGGCAGCATTTGCGAGTGATAGATAGTGAGCTGTATTCTGATAGGTTGAAGATTCCTTCGTCAATGATCCTCATTGGTTAATATCCATAGTGTTGCTATCAATTACTACACAAATGCTTCTATAAGCAAAGAAAAAATTAATAAGTCAGTTTGAGATTCTTGATTATCTCATTGATCAGTTTATTATTTTACCAAAGTTTAGTTAACAGTTTATCAATTTGACTTACGTATGCGTTGCATTCGTTACGTAGTAGTTCGAAAGTTTTTGAAAAGTTTTAGTTTCTCATCTACGGTTTGATAATTTAAATCTGTTAAGTCTTTTAAGGTTTTCAAGGATTAAAATAATAAAAGGAACTTTTATAGGCATGCGTGATATAAAAGTAGGTTGGATTTTTAAAGTAAAAGTAAAGATTTGATGTCATTGATTATATATAGTTCGGCTTATATTCTTCACGTTACCGCTTACGTTAGTTTAAACTACAGAATGATTACCTGATTACCTTGTCCTATTTTTCAAATGTAGATTAGATAACTAAGTTCGATTAAATTTTAATAATCTTCATATATTCATATTGAGTGCACTTTATTTACACAACAAACCTACTCATAGTTGATTACTTTACAAGTATCCCAAGACTCATGTAATTGTAATTTTTCACATCTTCTTGGTTTCCAGTAGTGATCATTGATTCTTAACATCACTTGTTATTTAGGATCTAGTAACACTTGTAAATGTGGAGCAAGTGTTGCAATAACACCCAAAATGCTTTGCTTTGCTGTTTTCCCGGTTGCCGCCATTTTGTAAGCAAGTACATTTGAGTGAAAATTTGCAATTGCTACAATTAGTGTCGTTTCACTGATTTGTTTAGTGTTTGTGATAACTCCAGAGAGTTTAAGTTTAAATTAACATAGATACCTGTTAAGGTCAGTACACTACTTACAAGACGTAATCTATATTTATTGTCACAGGATATGATTTACCGGCTCTTCCAGTGTCCATAATTACATTATATAATTACAATTATTATATTATTTAGGTGTATAAGTCAATGGATAATCAACGTGAAAAAGAGCGTGATCGGTCGAGGCGTGGGGATCGGCCATCCCGATTTTCGGATGCAACTAGAGACCGTTCTGGAGATCGTGAGCGCCCTGAAGGAAAACGATTGTTTGTTTCCAACATTCCGTATGAGTTTCGCTGGACGGAACTAAAAGATTTATTTAAAGAAAAGGTTAGTATATAACATTCTCTACTTCTTTAACTGCCACTTGATTACACACACAAATAGTATAGTTCAACTCGTGTCTTTGATTTAGGTTGGAGACGTAGCTTACGTTGAATTATTCAACGATGAGAACGGAAAACCAAGAGGATGTGGTGTTGTGGAATTTACAAACTCTGAAGCTATGAAGAAGGCTCTATTTGTTATGCACCGTTATGAATTGAATGGGCGCAAACTCGTGCTGAAGGAAGAAACAGGTAATTATCTGATATACCTAGATTGCTTACAGTGCAATACTTTCGAATGAACTGCCTTGATGCTGACAATATTGTATTTGAGCTTCAGGAAATGAAAGGAACAGGATGAACTCTTCGAGGTCTGGAGGTGGTGGAGGTGGCGGCGGCGGCGGTGGCGGCGGCGGTGGTGGCAGCCGAAACAACAGAGATGATAAAGAGTGAGTAACAATGATATTCAATGTCAAACAACAATGAATGTCGGCTTTTTAGAGGATTTATTTATGAGTATCTGATGTGCGAGACATGTTGCAAAAATTAGGTAACTACATGAAAATACTTTTACTTTTTTTATAACAGCATTTTTAGTTGTTTCAGTTGGGGCATAAACAAACCAAGAGAACCAGAAAATTATAACACCTATGGACTCAGCACACAGTTTCTTGAATCTATTAATGTGCAACCACCACTTGTCAAGAAAGTTTTTGTTGCCAATGTAAGTTACCCCTTTCATTAAGTAGTTATTGTTGCTCTTATGCAATAGATTATTATTTTTAAATTTTTTCCAATGTTTCCAGCTTGATTATAGTGCAGACCGTCCCAAAATAAAGGAGGTCTTTAAAATGGCAGGTAAAGTTCGTAACATTGATTTAGCAGTGGACAAAGATGGCAAGAGCCGAGGATTTGCTGTTATTGAATATGATCATCCAGTTGAAGCTGTTCAGGTAATAAACCATTAACAACCTCTAAAACATTTAGCATTCACCTGATAGTTATTTAAGTAAATATTCATGTCTTTACTGTTTGCAGGCTATATCAATGTTTGACAAACAAATGTTGTATGAAAGAAGGATGACTGTGCGAATGGACCGAGGTGTTACAGACAAAACTGAGTTAAGGCTTCCTGATGGTCTTAAGAGCATAGGTCTGGGCTTGGGAGCTAATGGAGAGCCATTAAGGGATGTCGCAAGGAACTTACCTCCCCAAACACCTACTACAACAAATCTCAATCTGGCTAATACTGGATCAGCATTGGGAGCTGGAGTTCTAGGTGCTGTTCCAACTGCTAGTGTTACGTTAAATGGTTTGGGTGCAGGTTTATCAGCTAATACATTGAATACCAACACTGCTTTGGGTGGCAATCTTGGACTACAGGTAAGAAATGAACTACTTAATTGATGTTGATTATTAAATTGTGTACAGAATGTTATTCAGTTATTTTCCTTTTTAGGCCTTGAGTCTGACAGGATTGGGAGCCCTCCAGAATCAGTTGCTTCAACAAGGCTTAACTGCTAATGATTTGGCAACAGTACTAACTGCACAAGCCAATGTGAACTCAAATAACCTGGGCCTTGGAAATGCAGATCTGGGTTCCAATGTGTTAGGCAACTCAGGCCTGTCCAACAATGTTTTGGGTAATAATTCTCTTAGTTCTGGACCGATGTCAGGTTGGTTGGCATTAAACTTTCTTATGATTTCAAACTTTTTGAAATGGTTTTCGTAGTTAGTATCCTGTAATTACTTACCAACAATGTTATTGTTGATCGTAACGGATAAAACGTATTTTATTTAATTTTCGTATTAATTACAGGAAATAACAGACAAATGGGTAGTGTGACAGTATCAGCTCAGTATGGGCGAGACCCTGGTGTACAGCAGTCGAGCCGGGAGAAACCCTCAGATATGGTGATCATAACTAATGTGAGTATGTTTGTATTAGTTTAATGAGGACATACATCAAAGTTTGTGCTCAATCAATCTAGCAAAAGTATCTAAATACCTTTAGTGTTAAATGAATAGTAATACTTTCAGAAAGTAATTTTGATAGTTATAAATTTAAAATGCATAACCTAGCTTCATGGTGTAAATTTTCAATAACTGAAATATATCTTTGGTTTTTAGCTCCCACCAACAGTTACTTGGCAATTGATTCGTGAGAAGTTCAGTGAATGTGGTGATGTGAAATTCGCTGAGATGACGGCACCAGATACGGCCGTCGTTCGATTCCACAAAGAGTGGGATGCCGAGAGAGCAATAAGTATCCTTTCTAAGATAAAATAATGTAACAAGAACCAAAGAAAGTGAAAGGTATAGTGAGTATTTTTTAACGTCTTTGCGGTGCTTGTCTGTATCAGATGGGCCGGGGTGAGGACACCAAGACAAACCCACTATGCGCAACTAGTTGCGCGGACCGATCCCTACGTAGGACAAGCGTTTGTGTGATCCACGAATGCTCGTCCTGAGTGGGTGTCTTTGTGCATGTTACTTCAATGTTTGTGAAATTTCGCACGACACGGGCTCGAGTCGTTAAAAGGACCGGAAATTATTGAAAAAACAACATCAGCTTTATGTTCCCAAAAAATAGTTTTTAAGTCTAAAAATGCTTTGCGATGTCATAGTCTGTAATCTGTATATACATGGGTATTTTCCTTAATAAGATGTTCAGAAATGTTCGACCGGACCCGCATTGATGGCAGGACAATAGATGTTCGTTTCTTTTAGTATTTACGCAAAAGAGGGTAAGTTCAATATATCAGAAATAAAGTGTATAGTTTCGCATTGCATTGAATGTCCTTTGCTACGTTCGTTTTTTATTTCAGAGAAAAGAGTACCTTTGCTTTTGGGATAACATTTTCACTAATATTTTGACCTAGTTCGTTTCGTCCTTTCGAGAATGCGTAGTCAATGAGTAGATTTTTCCATCACTTTCCTGCACCTCCAAACTATTTCTACTTCCCATCCAGGTGTATTTATCTTAGATCCTATCATTTCCCCTCGTTCATAGTTTCATTAAAACATTGTTCAACTTAGACGCTCCCAAATGTTGTGTACTTAATAACTATTTGTACATCGACTACCATTGCGTTGTCTCAATAATTACAAGCATGTTTCTTTCCTACCGATGTCGTTTATTCGGCTTGCACAATTTGTTCAACCTAGGAGATGAATATGTGGCTAACGGCTGCCAGTCTTTTACTTGTCTTGAAATGCCATAAATGTATGACTAGGTTACTGCTGAAAAATCTACTCATCGCAATAATTTGGCGCCTAAAATTGTATGCAGAAACATTTCTCGAATAGACATCTAAATGTTGTAATTTTTGTGATTTCAGGAAAGTTTTGAAGTCAGTCTGATTCGGGTTTGTATGCACTCTGCCGCCTGGATAAAGAAATGCTTTCATCTTCGTCTTGAATTGTGTTCGGTGATGATTCTAAAACTTTGACTCGATTGACTTTGAATATTATCGATTATAACTTGTATTCTAGGTTAAGTTAATGTAAGCGTCTTAATGTTTCATGTAGCCCTAATGATAAAGCTTAATAAACTTCATTTTAGGAAATATCCGATTGTTATTGTTATACTTCATTATTTTCGACGGAACCAATAGTAATTTCATGGATTCAAACCATTTATGATAAATTGGGTCGTTAACATGCATAAGTTATTTCTTATGTTTTTCTAGTTGTCAACACTTATTGTATTGTACAACTGGTGTCGCTACGAGTGTATCCAAAAAATGCTGAGTTGTTGATGTGACTGTTTGTTTCTGGGCAAGCAAAGCAATTGTATATTTGTGAGTCCCGACATACTGGGTTCTTCGACCGCGGAGGTGTACCAAATAGACAGCAGATGTTACTTCGATATTGTTGATAAACCTGCTTAACACTTTGAGTCAGTAGTAATATTAGAAATAAATTCACAATAACAGAGCAAAGATGATTTTATAGCTTTCCAAATTGACACTTCTATTGTTAGATATTAAATTGTGTTGTTTGTCAAGATAACGTTTACCTGGTACGAATACTGGACTTTTAACAGGTCAATCAAGTTAAGATGCACAGATGAAGACCACTAGACAATTATTTTATACCTCTGTTTGGATGCAATTTACGAGATTAAACTCGTTTGATATCAGCTTGTACACTACACTGCTTGATTTACCTTCTATTTAGCTCTCAGCCGTTGATTGTAAACATTGGAATCGTAAGTGTATCTATCCCCATGTTTAACTTTGCAAAAAGTAGTTGTGGATAGTTGCACAATTGAGCTGTCTCGTTCACCATGGGAAGTTTTCGAAGATTGCAAAAGTTGGGTCTGTGATGCGTCGAAATTACTATGAAATACGTCTTCAGACTTCTCCCGGTTGAATGGTAAGTTTGCTGTCATCGAAATTGGAATTTTGTTATTTGTTTCGGGTGTGCATGGGGTTTTCTATAGTTACCGGTTCGAACTTAATTTAACGATGTCTCATTTGAATCCCTTGGATATTGATTCGTTTAGATCGGTGCCATATTTCAAAATTTCCAATTACGAAACATTTTATGAGTTGACAAGTTATTATGTATCCAGCGTTTTACGGAGCGACTTTGGAAGTGAAGACTGGAATCTTGGTTACGTCAACTCTGCAAGAAGATTGGTTGGGTCGGTCTGAGCACTGTCCGCTTCCCGATGCGTTTGTATCGAGCGAACGTATCGGGATCGATAACTATTGGTAAACAATTTGTGGCAATCCCGGTGTCAGTGTGGATGTAGGTACTGCGTGATTTCTAATCAGAGGTTTCTTGTTTCGAGACTTGTTGTGAATTTAGATGTATTCTAGAATTCTTTGTAAATAGGTTTTGTTGCCTAGTCCCTTATTTTTCATGTTCGGATACTAATCCTTGTGTATTTCAGGTATGCACCCCATGTGGCCATGAACGACTCTTGAGTATTGATACTCCCTTATCAATCAATATTGAGATGTTGCGCGGAACCTAAATGCGCAAGGACGTAAGGTACCTACCGTATTTTTTTTAATTCCGATTAGTTTTCCCAGACTACTTTATTAAAGGACCTGAGTACTTACTTCTTAGTAAATTAATTAAATATGTTTTAATTGATAAAACTTTTTTCTTAGATGGAGAACGTCATAGGAGAACAGACAACTAAAAGAACTATCACGTGTTTCCGCGTCGGAAAACAGGTAAATATAAGACACAAATAATCTAGGTACACGCATCTTCCAGATCCTTGATTTCTCTGAATCATGTCAACTTAGCAGCATAACATAATTATAGCATCTTAAAGGTAATGGGCTAAATAAAATAAAAATTACACATTAAAAAGGATTGTTAAAATGGCATTTAGTTTTGTTCGTGATTTTTATTGAAATTGATTTTGTTTGACACTTTTCTGTAAGCGACTGTTTGATTCTCTTTCATGCTGCCGCTTAAATATTTCAGCAATATCGGACATTTTCATATTCAAAATTTTTGTTTCAGGTACTTGACTGATGCCTGTTTGACGTATTTGTATGAAAATACATTGTTGTCTGTAAATAATAAAAATGTTTATCAAATGATTTTTTTATTGCAAGTAGGTCTTGGTTTTTGTGACCTTCGCCAAACACCTTTAACCATCTGCATAATCTCGTAGATGAGTATCCGTAAAGCTATCAGTAGTAATTCCATAATCGATATCACTGACGTGCCGATGCATAAGTTCACAACACCTCCGCTTCTCACTAAAAATTAAAAAAAAAAAAGCAATTCTTCAAATAGTTCAAAATTTTTGCAGTAATAATTGAGCAGACTCAACCCTACAAATTTCTTACTTTATTGTCAGTACTGAAGTTAGTACAAGTTTAATATTTATACTTATTTTATGAAATAAAACTTTTATTTGTGGAATGTGAATACATGTTATATGTATGGCGCCATTTTCCACAAAAATCATATTTTAAGCTCATGTCAGGTTCTGAGAAGTACCGAAATAGGACAGAGATTTTAATCCACGTTTGACCTAGCAGCAAAGATAGCGAATACTGCCAATTAACTGAAAAAATCAACTTACGGAAAAAGTCTGAAAAGCTGAATATGATCTCCCTCTTGACTCGTACTTTCGGAAACGCAGATACGCTAACGCTCAAACGGTTCATTGTCTCTTGAGGTAGAAATGTTTCATGGTCATTAGTAAAAACATCTTCCTCGCAGTTGCCCAAGCAACCGCATTCACGAAATGATCTTGGTATATCATTGGTATTGCCAAATTTCTCCATAGTATCGTTCGATGCTGAGAGTTTCAATATTTCTCTTTTGTATTCGAAAACGCATTCTAGCTCCGCTAAACTGCATATTCTTTCACTATCTGAAATCAAGTTGGCAGATTGTGTAAGATTTGACGAAAATCTCACATTAATGAAACGAAATATGCTTATTTACACACTATGTACTCAGTGTACTCACCTAACGGCTTATAAAAGTGTGGTATACATCCGCAGAGTTTTAGTATCATATTTATTCTACACTCTAAGAGGCAGCGATTGTAGGAGTATATTGAGTATCGCTTGCTAGTCGTTTCGTAGTAAAATCTGCAATGATTAGTTAGGTCAGTTTCTTTCCCTAGGTTTAAATAGCACCGTCATCGCTTTGTCCAGTGACAGTGCAGTCTCAATGCGCCACTTGCAACCACAAGTATGTTAGTCGAATGTTTGTTCGCTACGAAAACTACATTTGCTACGAATAACTCTTTAATGCTACGAGGAATAGCTACGGTATGCTACGTTCGATATGTATGATAAGTGCGATACGTACGCTACCTACTTATTTACATCTGCTGACTGTTGCTCTTCTGACTGCCAATATTTCCGTTCTCAATATTGCTAGCATTTGAATAATAAAGCCAACTCAAATATCCAAAATTTTCTATAAACTAAGTAAAAAGAAACTATAAGATCTATTTTTGTAGCGCTTTGAATTTAACTAACTTCGCCATCTTAAAAAGATGTGTCTAAACAAAACGGAGTCTGTTGGTTCGGTAATCCCTATTCACCCTTGCCTGCACTTTCGAAGATGCAAAGGAATGTACTTGATGTCCTCTGAAGCTCTAGTGCTCGTAATTTGCACTCCAAAAGACAAGAACCCTTCTGTGTCGAAAGTTAACGACGCCGCCCCGCTCAGAATTACTTCGTCGGGGCTGAGAGTATAAACCTGGAATAATATAAGGTTAACATTAAAATTTACTACTGAATTATTTAGGAATTCGGATTTCTACTTTATTACACTGGATAGAGCTGGGTAGATTTCCTCGAAAATGTAAGTTGCAAATATTTCGACGCCGACCAAAAATGCCTCACGGGGCTGTGTGGCAGTACTACTATATCGTTTGCTACACCTAAATATTCATAATTATTTAAATTAAGTTAAGAAATAAAGATTTTTGTAATCCAAATGTAAGCACGCTGTCTCCCTTTAAAATTTTTCAGTCTAAACCGAGTTTTATCATATAAACATTGGTTATAGGTAATAACGAAAATAAATTCAAAAAGATGTAGGCTATCTTTGACACGATAAATGGCATCCTCCCGACCAAAGTCGCAACCGTGTGCTGTATGGTGAATATGAAAGAGCAGGCCATTTACGTATTATGTTACAAAATGATTACTTAGTTTACATATATTATTGCTCTGAATCTAATTAAAAATCTTGCAACAAACCTTATAAGCCTCTGCGTAGTTGACTATCTGAACAAAATAGTCTATGTCATGTAGGGATAGCTCAATGTTTTTTTTCGCGTATGCCACAGTGCTGTCACTCCATTTGCTGCAATACAAAATGGGGCCGTTACCTAATGGAACGCATTCCGTCGGGCTCGTCATGCAAATGTTAGTGCATTGCTAACAGACGAAAAAGCTGTTCAAACGCCAATTTAAAAATTGGATTCCATTTACGTTGACTAGGTTTGGTTAATTAATTGATTTTACGCCAAATAGCGTTTTTCATTTACTGTGAAGTAGGTCGGACAGTTTCATTGCTTATTTTAATTTCAATAAAAGTAGGTTCGAGTTAAAATATTGTTTTTAGTTTACCTGCTCTACTTGATATTGTTATACAATGAATATCCATGTTATCAAATGCTTAACTGACTACGAATAGTGCCATTTTAATCCTATTGCCATTCATTCTTTGGCCATTGTAAATAGAGGAATTGGGGCCCAGGACTACTAATGATGTATACACACTATGTATAGCTAAGAGCACCGCTCATAAACTTTTTTCATCCAACTGCTTCAGAACGCTAAGGTTTACCAAGGAGTTTGAATAAGTAACCAAACACAATCTTAGAATTACCTAATGACTTACGTAGGATCGTCGAACACAGCAACGTTTGAGTTAAGGACATGGCACATCCCCATCTCAGTCATAGAAGTATCGATAGATAGAGGCCATTTTAATAACGTTGTCAATGTTTGGTCGTCTAACTTAATGAACAAGTCTGCAGAAATTTTCGCGTAATCTTGTGGTTTTATTAGCTGTGGATTTAAAAATTTCGTCAGAAAGAGTAGATGAATAAGGTCAAGATCTATTTTTAGTCTGGCACGTAATTCATACCTACCTCTAGTATTTCGGGTTTTGGTAAATCGACAACATTTAAATCTTCCAAAGACGCGGATATTATTGATGTGTAATATGACTCTAGGTTATACCCAGTTAAATTGAGAGTTTCACTAAAAAATAAGTTTTTTATTATTATAAATTTACCCCAAGCTATGGACAAATAAATTGTATCTAAGATTAAGTCATTGTCCTATTCGACATTGACTCTGTGCGCTTTTACTACCAAAAAGTATACATATTAAAAATAATAAATATAATAATAATAGTTACATACTTAACATAGTGTGCAAGGATATCATCATCAATTTTACGCACGGGACACAGCACAATAGTTGGATACGATACGTTCCAGTTCAAGTAATCTTTTTCTACGCTGTTGACAATAGGGGCTTCCTAAAAGAGAAATTCGGTTCACCTATTCTTATTGGGATAACTAAAGTACTACGGTATAGTATACTTACAATAAGTCTGGCATATTGCGAAGACAGTACTACAAAAATAATAGCACATGAAATACCAAAGCAGACAGCCCAAAAAAATCTGGAACAAACGAAATTTTCATCACCTACATTTTTAAGACGCACATGGTTATGCAAATCTTTCTGATCTGCGTATGGCACATGGAAATATTAATTACGAAAGCTTTAATTTCCCAATATGTAGCTCTTATGTGCTATGTTGGGCGAATACGTCAGAGGTGATAACTGATAATCCCTCCTGTCGTTAAGTATACTCGTAATATATGCAGCCTCCAGCTTGTGTGGAGCTTTCTTGTTTATGGTAGCCTGCTACCACGAGATTATGTATTAATCTAGGGTGTAAAGTGGTGGCAAAAGATGGCGACACATTTAACCGAGAACTGAGAGATTTTGTTTTAAAGTTTTAAGTTGTCACTTTTCTATCTATGGATACTTTGTGGTAGGCAGTATATTATGATGTAACTTTGGAGTGACCGTGCTTTGCAGAAGACCCTGAAAAATATACAGCTGAGATGCATAGCAAATACAACTCTTACGAATCGTGTTGTCTCTATTTTTTTCGACGAAAGAAAAAAATAGAGACGTGTTGTCTTTATTTTTTTCTTTTTGTGACGAAAGTACATGCTAGTTCGCATTTAAAACGTAACTTAGTATCGTTTACCAGGTTACCCGACTTACAACACAATACGTATCAGCTAACTGTGTGTATTGACTTATTAAGTGTACAGTGTTAATGTACTCTGGAACGAAGGTGTTTCATTGTTTAACTTGCGGCAACGCTCCCGAACTTCGTAATGTATGTATCGATTTGATCTCAAACCACAGTTACCGAGTCCTTGAATTTAATTACGTTAAGGTAATCAAAGTCAAGGGCATGGGTTTACACAACGTTGGTTTATAAATGAAGGGATGCAAAAAAAGGAAGGGAAGTAAACTACTAAGGTAGCATGTATATATGTATGTTTTGTATTGTAATTTTTAAGCGCTAACATACACTTACATTTTGTATTTATGTTTTCCAACGAGATGATTTTAGTAACGATATGTTTTCCTGATTTATTAAACCGCATAAGGTATTTGGAAGGCGCGCAAAAAAGGTAGGTACATTTAGTGTAGCACAGATATTGAAATGCCACAGTTAAATATAAATTGATATAAGCTGAATACTACCATAATTTAATAAATTGTAAAGGATAATTAAGAAAAGAAATACGATTAGGCTTCATCTGTTCATCTCACTTCAACTAAAAACAAGATAGTCACAAAAATGTATCTACTTCAAAATCCAGCAGAAGCTAGTTCAAAGACTGTACTAATATCTCTAGTAATAAGTAAAGTGATTACACATAGGCCTTTATATTTACCTTTCCAACCAATGTATCTTAGTATTGGCTATGTAACGAAGTCCATGGGTAGACGAAGTTTGTAACTCTCTTTGTAAATACTTGAAAAGTTTCTTGATCTTCATCTTGCGTTTCGGGTAACTAACGCGTTTCTTTTTAAACGTGTTTTTTTCTCTCATTGTTATTCTTATTGAAGATTGTCTAACCCCTTGTCTCCTACCCGATGCATATATCATTGTTGAAAGTTTGATATAAGCGGTCAAGCCTCAAACCCCGAATGACACAATTATGTCCTTGGTGTGATCGGGAAATGGTAATGATTTTATAAGTATTGGAGTAATCTTTGGTATCATAATTACATCTATAATCCGGACGTCTATGGAGTAGAACTTCATTGAATACTAGCTGTTGCCCGCGACTTTGTCTGCGTGATTTTCAAGATGTGAAAAACTAAGAAGTTTAATAATAACGATCATCGCAAAAATGTAATGCAATATTGAAAATGAAACATTTTTTTTACATTTTAAACTTCCTTTTTTATTTCTAAATTATAAGTAATCTTGAGCGGCCCAGAGACTATCAAATGTTTAAATCAAACACATTTCATCGTTAACGATACTATCCTGGTGTCAAATATTTCACAGCTGTTTTAATGACTTTTTCTTATTTAATCCCAAAAAGAGGTCTATAACTTTGACATATCTGCCTGCCTGTCTGTCTGTGACATCATAGCTTTCGAAAAAATTGAACTATTTTAATTTAAACGTGAATTATGTGCAAGTGTTCGTTTAGACATGTTTGACAAATCGAGCCGTTTAAAAATGGGGGGGTTGCAAGTAAAAAATAATAACACTTCTGCCAAAAAATGTTTTACTTTCGAGGGTTTTCCATTTTTTAATTGGAAAACCCTTGGTGGGTTATGATTTTCGAGCACGTCTGTTCTTGGGACGGCCTACACCTGAAATTGCTAGACGGATTATGACAGTGATTATGAGGTACCTATCATAAAATTGGAACAGTGATAGCCAGACAGTTATTATTTTCACACACGATGTTTTCTGACGATATAAAGAAGATGTCAAATTATTTTTGTGGACGGAGCTGGTGAAGTGAGAGTCAGGCTCGGTAACTGTGGATTTTACATAGTGTCATAAGATATAAGATTTTGCAAAACTGCGCCCAGATAAACGGTTTCCTGAAACACGTTTGATTGCCCTCTTAATATTAAAACTGATCTTCCTCACAAACATTTGGACTATTTCTAAAATAAAAAAAGGTGGGAAACGTGTTATCTTGACCCCCTGGTGTTTTGATCATGATTTGCCTTTAAATTGCTGATAAATAAATAGCGTGATAATAAAAAAACTATCAGACAACCCTTTTTTTTAAATTGACAATGACAAAAATCTAAAGTATAGGATATGTGTAATTTGTGATGATACGACAAAGCAAAATCTATATCTATACTAATATATAAAGCTAAAGAGTTTGTTTGTTTGAACGCGCTAATCTCAGGAACTACTGGTCCAAATTGAAAAAATATTTTTGTGTTGAATAAACCATTTATCGAGGAAGGCTTTAGGCTATAAACCATCACGCTGCGACTAATAGGAGCGAAGATACAATGGAAAATGTAAAAAAAACAGGGCAGGTATAAATCATAACTTATATCTTCTACCCACGGGGATGAAGTCGCGGGCAACAGCTAGTATGAACATAAAAGTGACTTCATGTGCATGAGTTCTATTTACTGTACCAATTTACAAAGAAAAATTACGTATTTTATTCGTTAACCTACCTGACGATCATTGAAGTAAAATACCTACCGTCATCCCTACTGCATAAATGGAACTTAAATAAAGACTACATGAGGTTAGTTATGAGGTTACGCTGTCTATACCGACAGCCAAAATGAATTTTCCAGATATTGTATGACGGATGTAAGTGCTGATAGCTACACGCTATTATCAGCCTTATTGGGGAAATTTCCAAAAATATGTTCCTAATCCTCGTCGGCTTAGCTTTGGGATCTCAGAAACTCATTCAGTCTCGTTCCTTTCCCTGTTTTTACCAGGCTACGAAAGAAGAAAATTTTAAATAAGTAGAGATTACAACAAATTGTTAAAGGATTTCTTGGAAGGACCACGTGTGGTGTTACGAGAGCGGATAGAGTAATAAATGAGAATATAAGGGGAAGTTTGAAAGTGGCACCGGTAACAGAGAAACTACGTGGTAACCGGCCGGTATGGGCATGTTATGCGGAGGAATGAAAATCATGTGGTAAGGAAGGCGTTAAGCATGGATGTGGATGGATATAGGGGAAGAGGACGACCAAAGAAACGATGGATGGATTGTGTGAAAGACGATATGCCTGTAAAGAGTGTTTCTTGTGAGATGACGGCCGATAGGAAGGTGTGGAAGAAGATGACATGTTGCGCCGACCCCAAATAAAATAATTGGGATAAGGGCAGAGGAATGATGATGACCACGTGTGCGGTCTCTGTAATGGCGGATGTAGACTGATCAAATCGTTAAAATGTTGAAAAATCCCAGGTATCAGTAAACATTGTTCTGTCAATAGATACATAACGTCAAAAACCGTCTAGCGTACGCTCTTATTCATTGATAGGTTTGGTCGTACAGATCTTTCACATTGCATACCTATTATGCAGTTTTATGCAAGTTTTCTGGGCTTTTTTATCCGAAATACTTTTGGCCTATGTAATGTTGCAAATTTAAGAAAACATTATTTCATTGTTTGAAAGGCTTTTTTTGTTTGAATGTTTATATTTTTTGTTGCTAGTTGTTACAGATGAACCAAGGTAATAATTAACTGTGTCGTTCAGTAATTTATTGTTGCATATTTATAGATGAGATCAATGTGAACTACATGCAACTTTGGGTTGAGTGTCACTACGAATGTTTTGATCTTGAAGACATAGGTATATACTCCTATCGTAAATAAATACAAAATCTATCACGGCATTCCACATTTGAACTTGAGTCATTTTAGTACATCAATAAAAATAAAAACAATTTAAGTTCCTTTCTTTCAAGAATGTACCGATTACGGTAACAATTGCATAAAAAAACGTAATAGTTTATGTTTCTTTTATTTTACTTGTGAAATAGTCGCAGTAGGCCTATATCAGACTTGAAAGAGAATGAAATCACTAATTTTGTGAAAATGATTTATTTTAGAAAAATCCTATTATTGCTCTGCCAAAAGTCTTAAGATAAATAGCGTGATGTTTTTTGTGTAAATTGATGACCGTGCTGCCTACTACTGAATGGGGTGAAAATACACCTCATAATTGTATTAAACGATGTTACGGGTGAGTCCAAATATTTAAAACTTTACTGCTCATGCCCCCTGCATAGTAGCGTTATGGTTTTTGTATATTTGTTGTATCATGTCTACGATAAGGTTCATGCAAAATTTGAACGAAATATATTCAGTAGTTTATGAGATAATTTGATATTTATTTATAGATATAAAAGGCTCTTGCTCACTCCCTGTAACGAAAAGCGAGATAATAAGTAAAAAGTATGTTGACCGGACCTCTTGTTGATATTCTCTGAAAATATGAATCAAATCTATCCAGTACTTTCCGAGATCTTTCCGGACATACATACAGACAAACAGACAAACAGACAAAAATTCTAAAAATTATATTTTCGGCATCGGAATCGTTCGTAGACCACCCTGCAATTATTCTTTTTTTTAAATATTCAATGTACAGTTTTTACTTTTCTACAATTTTATTATATGTATAGATATATTAATATTGTGATGACGTAAAATTTGTGAGCTTTTGACGAAGTAGTTATCTCCGATTCTGGACCCGATTTTAAAAAAATCTTTCAATTAGAAACCCTATAGCCAAAGGGAGAGCCCTTTGGCTATATACCCGGGAAATACCGTTTAACGTATTTGGCGCTTGTCAGCTAGTTTCAATTTATATTTTCTTTCGGTTCCCATGTATTACTTACATATAAATACTTACACTTACATGTATAGTATGTTTAGTCTCTGCTCGGAATGTGGTGAACCCAAACCTTTCGTGGGTGAGTCCTAATACCCTTTCTTCTAATCTACGAGGATTTCCTCTCAATAAAAAGGTATATTGTCCCTTTTAATGTATAAATAGTTCACCATCTCCCTTATTCTATGACGACTATGTAGTATGTGGTCTTAATTTTGTCTTTGAAGGGATATCATTAAAAATCTCTTTAAAAATTTGCAATATTCATCATTTACTTTTATACCGTATATTATTTTATGTTTCGGTGGGATCATTTTCTATTTGTAGCGGTATGGTAACGGCTAGTATTAAATATATACGTATATACCAATGCAGTCGCTTACTATATACCTAGATATCTAATATAGATTAGGGATGTTAAAATTGCACCTCAAGAAGTCAAATCTATTGATACGTTTACGACGGGTATAATATAAATTAACCAATGAGGATAATACGAATAGCTAAAAATAGCTTTTGTGTAAATTATAAGTATATTAAGTTAAAGATTTTATGACGGTGCGCTATTTAAAGATGAAAAACTTCTGTTAGAAATCAGCATTTATTCTTTATATACGAGGATCAAGTGACCGCCTTCAATGTATAGTCGTAAGTCCATGGATTTATTATATTGTTATATGATTAGTTATTTGTATGTAGTTGGTATCACAATTGTATATATTATTTGAAAGTAAAGAATAGGTTCTATTGTAGTAATCTTATACAACACTGACAATAGTCGCACAATAGTCAAAGCCTAAGTATTACAATATAACGGGCAATGGAGATTCTAATCCACATAATATTTTGTTATGTTGTTTTACATTTATTTTATTGAAATAAAACATATTTATCATATTTAAGTATTACTTATAGCTTGAAAGTCTGAAAACCAGTTTAAGGGGTATCGTTTTGACCAGGGTTGAGGAGGTCAGATAGGCAGTCGCTCCTTGTAAAACACTGGAACTTGGCTGAATCCGGTTAGACTAGAAGCCGACTATAGGTGAGAAAAGGCTAGGACGATGATGAAATATTACTTAATAGGTATGTGGTATACTGGTATTTGTGTTTTTAGTAATTATTTATCACTTCTCTTTCTCTCACGCATATTTTTGGTATCGAGAGGAATTGAAGACATAAATATAGGGCGATATATTATTAAATAGTTGCGATCGGTATTTTTCAATTTTGGAAACTATTTTAATATCTACTTCATTTTGGACATGGTCAAAAACTTGAGATAACTTTGATGATCTAAAATAGAAATTCAAATGTAGGTATGTGAAGTTGCTTTTTCAAACATATGCCACGTAATAAATGTATATGAAACATCATACAAAGATATATAAATGTCTAATATAACGATTAAAATAACCGATGAGGCCATAATGGACTTAGAAATTATCTTAATTAAACCTTAAGCTTTCAATTTGTCGAATTGGCCTTAATAAAAGGTCTAATGGTTGAATCTCGTTAAAATGAGGTTGAATTAATTTTCCCGAAATTGTATTTTACGTGGCGGTTGACTTATTTAAGCAATTGGGTATGCATTTATATTTATTAATTGTTTATTTTATTTTAAACTGTTGGGTTTAGGGATACGGAAGATTCGTTTGTGTAAATAGGGAGTGATATTGATATTACGTGAGCCATACTGCATGGTCATGCGATTATTATACAATCGCATGGTAGTTTTTGTCCACCTGTGGTGCAAGGGGATTATCACAAGCGTGCCCAGCAGAATACAATATACATCTAAAACAACGAAATAATGCTTGTAATCTACTTGTTGAACGCTGTGATGCTCTACACGTGTTTTCAACTAAATATTTGATTATGGAAATACTATTATTATTATTATTAACTATTTTTCGAGGATACTGGACTCCGATACGGACTAAAAACAAGTGAGTGATTTATTACCGACCAATCTATTTGCTAGCCATGAAACCCACGAGACTCGTTGCAAAGCAAACGCTAACTTTATCAGAATGCCCGTGTTGTAGTCAAGAATGCCCTAATCGGCCATTTGCTAGCGTTAAGCCCCTATTTATTATCGTAACTAGTGGAGCACTATCGCTTTCGGAGCGAGTCGGAGATCGTTCCGTGTTTCTTACATGGCCATTTGTCTGTACCCTCTTACTAATTCAACAAAACGTGAGAGCCGCCAAGATTACAAGTTTGTTCCGAAGATTGTCGATACAATGGTGCGCCATCGAGCGATAAAATAGTTGCGTTCCTTTGTTGTGTACACACAATAACTTAATATTGGAGTTTGGCTTTACCTAAATAAATAATGTTCGGTCAATACATTGTATCAAATAGTTTTTGTTTACTCGTTGTCAATGTTTGTCTGCACCCCATGTAATAAAACCGAAAATGCGAATGATGTATACCGTAGAACCATGCGTCAAATAAACGATATGTAGTATAATGTATAGCATCTAGACCAGGGTAGGCGAACCTTTATGCATCAACGTGCCATTTTTCTAAAAAAAAGTTTAATGGGGTCATTCGCGTGCCATCAATCAATTTTGACTTTCTGATTATTTGGAAAATAATAATTATAAATACTATCAAATTGATCGTCTTAAAATACCTAATTCTGCGACGTGCCCAAAATATTGTGTCGCGTGCCATCAATGGCACGCGTGCCATCGGTTCGCCTACCCTGATCTAGACTGTGAGTGGTAACACGATTATTGTTAGTGATGACTGAGAGTCTCCTTATTCCAAACATTATGTGAAGCTCTACGTATTTTTCCTACAGAACATTTATCGTTGAACTCCTCATACGACCTACTTTACCACAAAGGAGACATGCCAACTTCGTCAAAATCAGATAATTTCTTTTGCGTTTGGTGTAGTTAAGGCGGGCGAGGTGTCGGTACAATCGTGTTGGATCATTACTCTTTGTCAAAGTTCGCCGGTCGCTCGCCACGATCCCGTGCGCTCAATCTCCGGTGTCGGCCGAGCTCACGTAGATTGCTGCATCGCAAAACCTATTTAAACTTAAATAAGAATTGCCAAGCACTGTTTGTAGGCTCCATCTTGGTCCGTACTTTTTGACCGAGCGTTTACGTTCTGCTGAATAGTGGAGTTTAGTTTACTGAAGACTGCTAACTGGGAAACTTTGTCCTTTTCTGTAGATAACTTTGTTTAAGATATATTTAAAAGGAAGGAAGGTGAAGATAATTCTATAGTTAAGAGAGAAACGCTTCGGAAATTCCGAACTCGAAAACTATTAAAAATGCAACTGTTATATAAAAAATAACAGTTTTGGTAATTTGAAAAGAACTAGAAATTGACATCTTTCTAAAAGGTTCAATTCTGAACCCATTAAAGACCTTCATACTAGAAGCTAAACACTACATTCAGGACGTTCTGAAAAAAGCCTGTTTATGTCCAGTCTTCCTCATATTTGAAGACGGGTTAAAAGAAATACCCTTTACAAATATACTTACATACCCCAAAAGAGAGCATAACTTTCCCCAACTTATTTATACAAGACAGGTGGAGTCGGGAAAGTTTTCAGTAAGTTTCGCGGTCGTGGGTAGGTTCGACTCAAAAAGGTAATTTTATGAAAATAATATGTATTTCGATAAGGTATTGCTTATTTTTGGAGATTCTTGGAAAAGTGTTCTACTCTTAAATTATAGTTTCTTTCTATAAAGAATATCTTATCTTATATAAAATAGACGTTTTTTTTTAAAAAAATCCTTTTTGTTCAGAGAGATAAGAATTTAAACAATTAAGAGTTTATACTCGTGGCTGCTTTGATTTCTGAATGTTTGTGATACCCTAATTCAGCGTCTTTCACTAACGGAAAGGATAGTCCACAAATCGAAAGTTGCTGAATATACCATGCTTGGAGTTACATAATAATATATTGAAGGATAAAATCGGACATTAGTTTATCAGGTGAAAAATATTGAATATTATTTTCATTTTATCACATCATTAAAAATAAAAAAAACTATTAAAAGAAGCTCATGGTTAAGAAATGTATGGCAGTGGAGGCTAGTAATATCACTTGCTAGTTAAAAGTGTAGGTACGGGTAAGTGACGACACACGAGATTTAAAATCACTGTATCCCTTTTATTTTATGTTTAGGACATAAAATAAAAAATAAGACAAGTCTGATGGACTAAACGGTTTTTGTTGTCAAATGCCCTATTGATATCAGTCTTAATTTAGATCTAATATTGTTACTGCTGGTGAACAGAACACAATCGAAATAACCATCTAGGGTATATTGCAAAAACGAAGAAGAAAAGTTCAGATTTTTTCTTACAATTTGAATTAATCTTGCTGAATTGACCTTGACCCCTTGACCTCCAACATTATCGGACTACATTTACAAATTGAATAATTTAATTCGCAACAGATGTTAACTAACTGATTTGCATTCTGGCTGTATATTGAGTGTTAAAACCTCTAAAGGGATTCGTTTTATGTAATTGGATCCCAGATTACTAGGGATTGGTTTGTCACTCAGCACTGCGTGTAAAATACTCGTTAATACTATCACTGGCTATATGGGATAATTTAATTAAGTGAATTACACAAATTGTTGAAAATATAAGGAGACTGTTATGATTTTTTTGTTGAAACGAGATTTAAATAAGTCATTCTTCGGGCAATCGGCTTCTATAATACTATAAACATATAATCACAAAAGATACTAAAATAATACTTATATTTTCATAAACTATATTTTTTCATGAAACGCATTTAGTATCTACCTACTCAAAACTTAAACACTAGACAGTTTATTGTGTAAGCGATACATTTGGATGCAAACAGATATTCGATAGGTAAATATTTGTGTCACTCACGATCAATTTCCGGGTTGAATATTCCTGACAACTCGTTTCAATATTTAGGTTAACGCCAAATGTGTTGGCTGAGGTACCAGGGGGCATGGAAGTATATTGAAATTGCTCTGGGGAAACAACGTGAAATACAACAGATTTTGCAATATTTTTAATGGGACTGTCTTCCTTTGATATTTATTCAAGAATAATAAAATAAAAATATTACTGAACCTGTCGCATTGCATCCGAACAAAAATATTAACTTATTTGAATGCTGCTAAACACAAGTATAAACTAAACACGATTGGTGCAGTCAAAATAGTTACACTGTCTAAAGTACTAAATTTCCAAAAGTATCAAAATAATATTTCAATTCAATATGGATGTTAAAAGAAATGCAAGTAAAATAATTCAGGCAGTTTGTCTGAGAATTAAAGATCACGAACGGGCTCCGGACGTTTTTTTGGCGCTAAACGCGCACTTCACGCCGTGAAATATTCAGGCAGAGTGCATATTCAGTGCACATTTGCTGGGAATGTGCAATAACTGGCGGAATAAATCTGCGCGGTTCTTGCTTTCGGCACTGGATTGGCGTCGACTATCCGATACCAGGCCCATTCCGCATTTTCCGCATCGAATGTGTAAAATTATTTCCACATTTGTTTATAGGGATCCAATTTACGAGCACAAGACCAAATGAACGATAAAAGTATTTTTTATATTGAAAGCAATAAAGGCTGGACAGCTTTACACGCGGATGTCTTTTGTAGGTTCACAAACAAAAATTAAAACCGCTTTTGTGGTTATACGTGTCTACAATAGAAGGCTATATAGGATTATACATTTACTCAGATACGGATGAAAGCATGATGAACGAAATGGGCACCCAAATAAATATCGTAATCACAAGTGGCGATCTTTACGGTATCGTAAGGAATAAATTTACCTATCTTCTGGTATTACCCTATTAAGTAAGGGTATAAGAGCTTCCGAATTCCTAAAGTTATGATCGAACACACACTCCCGTGTTACTTAATGATACGTAAAATTTTACTTTACATAAATATGGCTGTCCCCGACCACTTTATGATGATGCGTGCTTGGAGTATTGCGAGCTTGCCTGTTTGGGTATTACGTCATTTACTTAGAAAAGGTAAGACTAATAAAAAACCTTTTCTAATTACCGTTTTGCTTGTGTGTATTGAACAAAAAAACTTGAAGAGTCCAAAGCAAAGTCAAGTCTCATCACAGATGCAAATAAAACGCTCTTATGTAGATCGAGTGCTACTTGGTTTACTAATCCATATACCTACTATTCTATAGACAAAACTACGTCCGTGTAAGATTAGAAAGGCAAATAGGGCATGATGTGTCCACATATTTCCACTGGAGTTGGGAAAAAGCTATTTAAAAGTTAAATTAGTTTAAAGTTTGCACATTTCGATTGCATGCTGCCTTTCCACGGAGTCGACACATTGCGCCGCAAAAATGTCAAACGGATTGAATATTTAAGTTGGCTTAAGCCTAAATGTACAGCTGAAATACTTTTCTCATTGGATGAAAGGTATTTAAATTAATATTAAAGTAACTCAGTAATATTTAATCATAAATGCTAAGTTTGGCTATTTGGAGGTAACTCAATCTCGCCGAATCAACATTAAAATGGATTAGATGGAGTTACATTTAAAGGTGAACCGATTGGGTTTGGTTTTGGTCTTCTTGCTGAAATAATGAAGCCGCAGTTTGTTTATTTACTTTCTAACCTAGCCAATCGATTACATTCTTACCTTGTGTAACTTTTTCTTAGATGGATCGCCGAATTTATGGTTTCCCACTTTCATAATTAAACATTTTACTTATTCCCCTTCTAAAAGTTTCTATGCTCCAAATAAACAATATTGGTGGTGAATAAACGACTGAAGTATTATAGTGGTATATTTGTTATTCTAAATTGGTTTTTAGTCGACTTTTAAACTGGCTTTTTGGACAAAAACACTTGAGTGAACTTTTTAAGTACCTAAACAAAGAGAGTATCTTTATCTATGTATTAGCAAAATTAATTTATACCATTTTACTCATCTTTCAATCTACATACTTACGACCAGTAGCAGCGAATTCCGAAAATGAATCAAACTGCTTTGAAATTCGAGTCCAAATTTCAAAACGAGCTCAAAATATACCCAAATTAATAGTGTAAATTCTTAGAAAGTGTTTATAATACGACTTTGTTACACGTGTAGCTAAGCTGTGATGTTCGGGATTATTTACGCTCAGCGCACACGGTGTACTAAGCCTTCACGTTTTCGCAAGAGTCCTGATTTTGCGACTTTTTAAACTGAGTTGAGCTAATTAAATTAGGCTTTATCTAAACATTTCTTGCTTTTTAACGTGAGTATTTTTGTTAAAGGTGAAGTACTATTACAATAAATTTTAGTGGTAGATACTTGTTGATTATGTTGAAGTTCATTATTGAGTAGCATCAGCTAATAAATTCGGATAGTATCAGATCTTTCAGGCTATACAATATTTAAGTATAAGGAAAAAATAGTTTAAAGGCTGAAATTTAATTGAAGACCACTTTTTTATATAGGTATTTACAGTTCGTGAATTTGAATTTGTTAATCGACTTTCATTGTTAACCACACCAACAAAATCACGAACTTTTCCAAATCTTATTCGATTCAAACTATCTTAAAATCTTCCATACATATACAAAGGGTGTTAACAAACAGTCACCACTACACTCAATATCTCAAGCGTCGTCCGGCGTTCGATTAAGCTTTCGTTTGCTTCGCCTTCAGAAGGCCGTGACACGTCCATAGTGACCCGGACATGTATCCTTCTCACGTAATACCTCCTTCAGGGTAGAGGCCGACAAGCAAACACTACACCCTATACAAGTATACCCACACTGGATTCTGCTCGCTTACCATGTCTTAAAACAGAGTGCCTAAGACCATCTATATACCTACGAGTATATAACATGTACTATAAATAGGTATCTACATATATTATTATAAAATCGTTGAAATGTGAATCGTGTTTCACGAATATTCAAGTCTCAGAACAAGCATTCGTGGGTCACAAAAATGCTTGTCGAACCTGCCACACGTCACGCACATTGAATTTCGCTTGTTGACCCTTGAAACTTGGCTTTTTGTGCATTCTAAATGATCATATTCTCCATGAACCCAATATTCATAACTACTAAACAATACAATAGATATGTATATACATTACTTTTAATCGTATGTATTCAAAAACAAGTCAAGTGAACAGAAGTAAATAGTTATATGAACACATGAGTAAACTTAAGCTGTAAACACAATAACTTAAAATTATTAGTTTTGTATTAACTTTGTTGCGAGTTTATAAGCATGACGTCATCAGTTTTATTAGCTAGAAAACTTACGACTTAGCAACAGTTGTTTATCCGACAGAACTTAATGCAACTAGTATAAGACTTCTCTTCTTATCGTTTGCTTGTTTTAGGTGCAGACAACGTTGATCTTAATAAATACATAGGTATTAATACGGTATTGTTAATTTCTTACTTAATTCAGTCTTATGTTGAGATGTATAAAAGTGTGAATCTGTTTTATTGGCTGTTTGAATATTTCAGGTACCTTATACGGCGGTGAAGCTTGTAGTATTTCAAATTATTGCTTCATGTTTGGAAATACAAAACTTTCTTCAAGAAAGGGATCTAAAGACGAGTCTATTTTGTAATAAGTATTTGTTTGTTTATTATCACCCTAATCACTTTAATGATAGAAATCAATTAGAGACTAGACTTCATAAGAAAAGAATAAAAAGAATCAATCTTGATAATCTCAAAACAATTTTTCATTTAGTGCATTTTTTAGGATTGAATATTAAAAAAAAACCGTTCTGTAAGAGCTTTTCCCTAAAAAAACAAAAGAAAAATCATTCTCGATACTTTACTAGGAATGCATACACCCACATAATGTGTATGTTAAAATCTAATGGATGGAAAGCCTCAGACCGCCGTAGGGCAGACAAAAGGGTTTGTCGGACTGGTAGCGGCTCACACCACTGTTCCCCTCCCTCTAGCCCAAGGCAAGGGACTCGTTCATCCAGTAATGAGGTTGCAAATGAGAATCATTTCATGTCTATGTTTCTGTTTGTGTACATTCATGTGCAACAAACTCGGTGGATTTTGAATGACTATAAATTAATACGATTGAATAAAAAAATATACATTGCTAGCTGATGGTATTTAAAACCGATACTTTTTCCAAACGCTTTTAATGTAATTTTGTTTTACGATATAGTTTAATTTGTAAAAACACTGAATCTCGAAAATTGATGCCGAACTACAATACTGTTACACAATACAGGCATGGAACATTTGAAGTGGAATCAGCATAAAAAGAAAGAGCATTTTTTTCCTATTTAGGATTATTACTTTACTAGCTGTTGCCCGCGACTTCGTCCCCGTGGGTAGAAGATATAAGTTATGATTTATACCTGCCCTGTTTTTTTTCACATTTTCCATTGTATCTTCGCTCCTATTAGTCGCAGCGTGATGTTTTATAGCCTAAAGCCTTCCTCGGTGAATGATCTATTCAACACAAAAATATTTTTTCAATTTGGACTTCCTGAGATAAGCGCGTTCAAAAAAACAAACAAACAAACAAACTCTTCAGCTTTATATATTAGTATAGCATTGCATTAGCATTGTCTTAGTCTTGGAATGCTCCATCTTATACTATGCGTTTTGTGTATTTACTATATTATCAGTTCAAATTCGTGCCTACCTCGTGCATGCTATTGTCAAGAGTACGCGTGACGGTAAGTGCTTATGTATGAGATGGCGACAAGTTGATAAGTAATTATTCAATTACCTCTTACGGATAATATAATAATTAAAAGTATGTTATCGAAAACGTCTTATACATATACTAAACCTGTCATTACTATTCATAAATATCGTGAATGAAGTAGGGTCGCCCAAGACCAAGTGGAAATAATGGACGGGAAAGTTTATAAACAAAGTCTTATAGAATGTTCCAGGAAATATGTAACCTCACGTATCTATGTGGTTGTGTTTTGTTTTGGTCTTTGTACCAACTAACTGTGTAAAAGGTAATAAATGTCTCATCGTGTGTATCTAAAGGTACAATTTTTTTTATGCGTTATTTTTCAAGAACTTTGAAAAGAACTTATTAAAGAACTTTGTTGCTGACCGACACCACCATTCTATAAAATAAACCAAAATGTGTATTTTTTTTTATTGTAACTCTTTTAGCTATCTACACAGAGCTTGATATTATTTTAATAAATTAACATAAACTTGTAATAAAGTAGGTAGGTACAAAAAATACAAAATCATTTTTCAAGGCACGATAAAATTGAAGAGAACATTAAAGAGTTTCACAGTTCACAGCGATTCTCTTAATCTAACTAACTTTCAACTGTAATAAAATAATATTAGTTACCCGAGTCTGGTTTAAATAACCTCGGCAAGGGATAAAGCGGAGATCAAGTCATAAATAGGCACTAAAATAATTCCGTTTAACCTAATCTAAATAATGTTTGTGGAATACTTTTGGCGCGGAACTTTTTCTCTCACCTCGGTAATTTTGGGTTCGAAAAACACTTGTGATACGTGACCCCGCACTTTATCCTTAGGGGAACCTCTCATTGATATATTGTATTGGATAGAGTTCTCAGTGGGGGCCTATCTCACCCAACTATTCTTGTGGAGTGTGTAAATCTTGTTGCTACGGAGAATTATCGCTCATTAAAGGCATTTGGAAGGTTAAAATGGTGTGTTTTGTTTCGTTTCGCCAGCTGTTTGATAGACGCTTAATTCTGATCGTCTGTCTGATCTGATCGTTCGTATAGTAGTAAATTGAGCTTTTTATATTGTTTTAGATTTTTTATTCGGTCAAGTACCTATGTATTAACGTGATTGGGTAAATAAACTATAGGATTGAGGTCTGAGAAAATTTACTCAAAATGATTGTAATTCTTGAAATACAACGACATGACATGATGTGTTAAATGAACTTAAGTAATTAAATACTACTATGGAGAGTTTGTTTCTTAATTTTTGTTTCCGCTGTTTCATTGATCTATACCAAAAATAAATATGTAATGTGTATTATAAATACTTAAACAAATCGCAAACTACCAACGTAACATGGAGATTAAATTACAAATAATATGCTCAACAAACGGTTTAGTTCTCAAGCATTTCTGCGGGCAATAATGTTAATTTATGTCTCTTTATTGTTATTCAAATAAATTGTTTTTAAGGCGTTTTATTTTATTTTAAGTGGCCATTAAATGTTGTAATCTTATTTGAAACATTCGCAGTTGACTTGTTGATTTGAATTTCTAACAATTTGCACTTTCATTTTAATTGATAATATATGCGTTATTTATAATTTATTAAAATTTATATTCGTTTTGATAAATAGTAGATACCTACGGGAAAGAGCCACAGAAAAAAATAGTACGTATAAAAAAAAACATTTTAAAGACTATTTTTTTTCTTTTACAACTATTTTCTTTTATAGTTGCGTTTCGTAATCAATCGTCCAGCCAGGTCTAGTGCACTATCGACAGTGGCTGGTGGAATTAAACCTGTATCCCGTATGTTGCGGAGTGATTTATAACTTTACAATGAATAGGCGCCCAACTGGGATGTGTCGAGATCGGAAGCCCGCTAAATATCTTGCAATTGAAATCCCTAGCCGACAACGCTCCAACTCAATCGCTTTATACCCCTTTGTGCTTTACGCTTTATAAATCAGTCTAGTTGTATACAAAAGCATTGCCGAATAAAAAAAATAGATAATCTTATTGAAACAAGAATGTTTGCTCAACAAATTTCGTAGAGGCTTTACGCTTTGTGTTCGCGTAGCTCTATCTATGGAATTCATTTTTAAGTGCACAATATTATGTTATCTTTTTCATACAAATCGCGCTTTGATCTATCGATATTGCGGCTGACAATGTTCGCGAAATTGAGTTTCAATACAGATTTATTTCTATTGTGCGGTTTTGGCAAACTCTTTGTGTGGTATATATATTGAAGTATAGATATACATATCAAGAGATATACGAATTATTATTTAAGGCTATGTTTACCACTATTGTTTACGAAATGAATATGAACAAAATAAATAAATGTATCTCTACATGTTTTAGGTACTTTACTACTATAATGTCAGGATCATAATTATTTATTTAATAACGGTTTATTCACGCGTTTCTATCGGAATAGCTCAATCAGACTCAGACCAACCGGAGTTCTTAATCATGAGTGGACGCGGCGGCAGAGTCTGCTGGCGTTACGACGAACGTTATAACCGTAACCTCTGATTGAAAACAATAAAATGTTCGAAAACTATAAAAAAAAAACATGGCAGTGACGTTATGCCCAAAATGAAAGAGATAGATTATAAATCAGACGGAGAAAGGTGGGACTGCAGCCACAGATTGAAAACAATTTGAATGTCTGCAATCCATACAAACAAAAGACACGTCATTGACGTCATTACCAAAATGAAAGAGATAGATTATAAATAAGAAAGAGATAGGTAGAACATGTCATTATCTGAAGGTGATGTCAGAAATAGTTTAAATGTTTACAAACTATTAAAACAACGATTTTAGTGACGTCATGGCTAAAACGAAATGATAATACTTTAACTTAAAACTTATTTAATGGCTCTCCATTTTTAAGTTTTACAGATAAATCTAAATTGCTATTGAAAAAATCAAAATTATTCTTCAACAACCTTTAATTTTTAAACCGAGAATAATATATATGACTGATTTTAAAACTGTGACAACAATAATAACACTATTTTACTCATTAAATAAAAAAATATTTCAAATCTTATCACAAAAGCTTGAACTGTAAATAGAGAATTAACTAAACGTTACACATTTTATCTCTTACATTGCACCAGAGATCACAATTTGCATCCAATCAATTAATCCACCGCTTGCGTTCGTTAAATCTGTTGAAAACGTGTGTACGTATAAATATCCGAATGGGTTTATTTTCCGCGTGCCCTGTTTGATCCGAAGCGCGCCAAATAGTGCCTCCACATGGCGGGCATAGGCGGCTTAGCCCCGTTCCATGGCCGCTCTAATAGATAAAATATAGACGAATACCAATAGCCACAATAGAATTTCGTTGCATAGTTTAGAAGCGGTTTTAAATACAGCTTTTGTGTTTCTAAACGAATGAATGATTTTTTAGAAACGTTATGCAACTACGCATCAGTAGACAGAAGAATTGAAACATTTATGTATGGTGTATTTTTTTCTGCTTCTAGTAACAAGGAAAATTAAACTTTTCGAATGTCCCAGATATTAATAAATTAATTTTTAATCAAACTTTTAAAGCACAAAAGCCTTTAATATAAAGCCGTTGCCGTTGTAGTAAGTGAACAATCTTAGCATCGAATTCCATTTATAATATTGCAAGTTCAATATTTCACGGAAAGGAATTTTCCATCGACATCACAAGAAGAATATTTACGTTGTTTGAGGAATCAAGTAATTAAAATAATGAGATCTTATTAAGTTCTCAGTAAAATTGAAACAATATTTGACTTGAGACGGGAAGCGAAGGCTATTATAAGGATAAATATAGGTTCAAGGAAGATTGTGAAATACAGAAGAAAAACCGTTGCTTAGTCAAGTGATCATTATTCAACTGTTAATGTTAAAGGAATCATTTAAAAAAATTAAAATCGAAAGAAGAAGTAAAGTTTTTTTTTTAAATAATGTGATGTCAACCTCATTACAAATGTCATGGTTTTTTTTTTAATGGAACGCAATGACACCCGCCCAACATACATAGTTTTCAATACAGCCCACTTGAAAACTGGGCCTAACACCAATAAAGGCGCTAAAGCTGTTTACAGTCTCTTGCCAAACTCAGTTTTGTAATCCTTGCCGGGTTGCCCTACCCGTCCTGAATACAAATTAGTTAAAGGGTAAAGGTGTATTATTGGTCAGGCAGATTTCCTTCTACGTGACCAGCCACCTTAATATAGTGCCGAATACTAAGTGTTTTTCCGTGTGACTTTGCTATGCTAAGGATACTTAGAGGTATCGTAACTGGTCAATTAAAAGACCCTACCTTTATTATACATGGTAAGGGTATGTTGTGGAGATCGTTACTAGGTTATTTAGTGTGAGATTTTATTTTGTTTTTGGAAATATTTTCGTGTAAGGAATTCAGTGTTCTAATGAGTAAAGTAATAAATAATGATTTATGTCAGGCTCATTTATTAATTGCTAATATTTAAATCCATCTCAAATATTAGTGTTCATAAAATTTTCTGTAGCATTCCGTTGCATACCTAAGTTCGAATTTAGAACTTTTGTAAATCTGGAAGTGTTTATTCACCTTTAGACTAAATTAAAATTAACTTTTGGACGTATGCATAACTGAAAAGTGACATGAAATATACTTTAAAGATATACGTCCCTTGACTATGTATTAGACGGTTATCGAAAAATGGCGTTTTTTATCTAGCACCAACTATCTATCAACGACTAAACCATCCAATAGGTAAACATTAGATACTGGTTTTGTTAGAAATGTAACCTTACATAACTCTGTTAAAGCGGAAATTTCTTTCACCTTAATAAGATGGATTGCTCCCATTACTGAGCTTATCATTTGAGCTAAGTATCAAATCTTGTCAATTGTCTTTGCGATTGAGAAAAATGACGGAGCTATGACGTCATAGGGAGGTAAAGATCAAAGTAGGTTGATCGTATTTTGCATTAAGAAATAAATGTCACATAAATTCTGGCAGTTTTTCGTTTTGTGTGTTTTTTAAGAAAAAAGTCAAATTAAACATGCCGAATGGGAAGATTCCTGTTTAAAGATAATAAAATTAAGAAATTATAAAAATAATATCGGCCTATATACGTCCCACTTCTGGCCGCAGGCCTTTTATTTATTTATTTAATACGTCTTATACAAATAAGTTCAATTGCGGATTTAATGCGAGAGGCATTCTCTACCAGTCAACTAAGAGGTGACATACAGTTTACAACATTTGGAGTTCAGATTTCTGTTTTAAAAGTAAAAGGTAAATTGAATATTCGGAATCAAAGCGGGGGCGGTAAAATCCCGTATCAAAGCTCAGAAATTATGAAACAAATTGAATTAGTCAAAACTGTCTGGGTTTTTGTGTAAAGACTTTTTTAGAACTTTTTACGAAATCGGTTCATTATTTTAAGCTTGTTGAGGTTACTTTCGATCTATTGTATACTTCTACTTAAGCCGTTAAGGAGCAGTACCTACACAAGTGATTGGACTTGAAGGAAACAGAGCAAGACTGAATGTTCTCTGTGTATAGACTAGTATAGAGTAACTACATCTGTGAATTAGTTTACTGCAGCCGAGGTGTCTGATCTATAAATGTAGGTTTCATTTATGTTCCTTAGTTTTAGAAGTTCTTTTTTAATTGGGACGTACCGCGACTTCTTTAAGAAAATCTTTTGCTGATGTGGAAGCATGAAAGTGGTATAGACGTGTATCTTTTGAACAACTACATTAAGATTGCTTAAAGAGTTAGAATGTCTGAATCTGATCGAATGTAAATATTCTAGCATATTCGAAAAAAAATCTTGCACAATCATACAAAAATACACGAACATTTTTGTAACCCACATTTTATAAAAGTATTATTATTCGTAAACGATATATATTTTTCCTTGGCTCGTCTCTCTGATGTTAACGAGACAACTGACATACTACGGCATTTTAGATCTGTTGGGAATACACGAACATACACGCTCTTCAAATTGTAAGTAGTTGTGTTCAACGCGTGGATTACACGTGTACCTACTGTTTATTTATACATACAGATTTATGTCTCCTCCATTTTCATACAATCACATCAGCTCCCGTATTGTTTAATCATTTAATTACGATACAATTTGAAACACACAAGTGCTGCAAATAATTAACTTTATTCGGGCCTTTTCAGCATGCAAAGTATTCCGTAGTAATCAGCGTTTATTGCTGCAATATTCAGTAATAAAGGATACTAATATAACGCTCTTCACATTAATTAGTCCGGTAATTAATTAATCATAAACAATATGTTACCTTCGGCGAACTTTCTCAATTTTCGGCTTATACAATGCCGGGGAGCATCATTAACAACAATGAATATTTTAATATTTTTAATTTGAACCAGCCTTATGGTACTCATTAAAGGTAACTTTCACAGTTACTTTCTATTGTTCACGTATAAAATATTACTTTCGGTAAAGGTTCTTTTTTGTTTTTATGAAACAAGTTTTTTAGCTTCAGTGTTTATTATTTTTAATGAACAGGTAGACTTCTTTGCGTAATACGGCGATCGTTTTTCATAAAGTTGTCCAACATTGTACTGTGACCACGTGTTAAATATAATTGCTTGGGAATATATTACTGGAGGTAAAGATTGGAGGAAAATGCCTAACAAAACGAAGGATTTACTGAGGAACGCGTGTCGGTACGTTTATTACGCCGGAGCTAGCAATTGTTGGTACGAAGACATTTACAAGGAAAGTAAATATTATCGGCTGTACAGTGTGATAACATTCTCTATTTACACAATCATGATTTTTCTTGAGAACCTCGCCGCTTTATTCGGGAAGTTTCCTGAAGTGGAAAAAAATTCGGCAGTCATGTTTGCCGCAATACACAATATTGTATTAACAAAAATGTTCCTGCTGCTATACCATAAAAACTCCATCAGGAAATTAAACTACGAAATGGCTACCATTGGTGAGGATTTTGAAGAGGATTATGTTATGAAGAAACAATACCGTAAGGCGAAAGTTGGTATTTCTTTGTATGTCATTTCGGTGTACTTATCTCTTACGGCGTATGGAGTGGAGAGTGCAAGGCGGTCGATTGTGGAAGGTTGGTATCAGTTACTATTGCATATTTAACTGTGGAATATTTTTTATGTAGGTATGTGAAGAAAAAACACGACGTAGCTTATCATTATGATAAAAAATCAGCACTGTGTAGTCAATATTGTAACAAAATGGGGTATGGCTTATTATTCACCCCGGCGGCGGCGGAGTCATGTTTAAACTTATGCATATTACACGTCCCCACACTTCATCATCATTATTATTACCATGCATTCAACTTAAAGTCGGTTCCACGGTATCATCCGGGTTACCAGATCAACAATAATCGTAAATTGCAATTGTTTATTTTATCCGTTCCTTTTCAGGGGCCCCTTTTTATACGGTGGTCACATATTTACCGTTTTACGATGACAATTCGGTAGCGGCATTGATTTTCCGAATATTTTTCTACATAACATGGTTATACATGATGTTGCCGATGATGTCTGCTGACTGCATGCCAATCACGCATTTGATTGCCCTGACGTACAAGTTTATAACGCTGTGCCATCATTTTGAGCGGATAAGAAAAGAGTTTGATAGCAATGTATTAGTGATGAACAAAAGAATGGCCATAGATAAACTAAAAGCTGGTTGTTTGCAAGGTATTCGGATGCATCAGAAACTTCTGTAGTAAGCTCTTTTGTTGAACTTTTGTTATTGTATTATTTAGCGCACCTATTGTTCGCCAACAAGAAATAAACAGGATTTACTGACATAATGAATGTGATTCTAGGACGGAATTGTATCTTTGTTTTTCTTTGTAATACTTTATCGAATAAATACGACTATGTAGTTATACAACAATAGAGGAAGTAAAAGGGATAGATTGTATCTCAGTTGTAAATAAGTAACCGATTGAACAAAGACACTTGTTAGATGAACAAGCGTGATGATCAAAACTTGTCTGTATGAGAAGTAGGCAATATAATGGCGTTATCTTGAAAAATTTTGACTTTGAAAAATTTTACTCTATCGAGACTCTTTCTAAAGATGGACGTAAATAAAAATATTTTTGATTAGCTGTACAAGCAAGTTCATCGGTAGGGAATTAAAAACAAATCTTTATTTATCTAAAATATGGAAGTTTTTTAAATAAAGGCAGCATTTTATTAGTTACTGCTTATTACCTCAACCAATAAAAGTGCCATCAACATCTGTCCAGACATTTCAGAGATTAGCCCAAACAAACAGACTCACGGACGATAATTGTATACAATGTTATTTCGGTGTATGCACCATACACTGACATAATAAGTACATGTATTTAAAAAAATGTATGTAATGAATCACATAACATACGGAAAATATTTTTTTAAAAGCCTTGGTTATGTCTGAGTATGATTACTAAAAGAAGCTTAGACATAACGATTATAAAATACATAAAGCCCATTAGTTGAAAGAAAAGACACAAGCACATCAAAAACATAGAAATGTAGACGAATAAAATGATAAAGACAAATTCGGTACAAAATCGTCAATCTGACAAAGTTACCGAAAAATGAAAAAAGACTTTCGTAGCAATGAAAGATCGTAGCATTTCGGTGCTACGAGAATCTTTCATTTCTTGCGTAGACTTTCGTAGATCTGATATTATATTCTTTGTTTAGTTTAGCAGACGAGATACATCGTGTTTTCGGAATAATAATGTCACTCCAAGTGTGTGAGAGTTCTGCCGTCGCTGTGTTGCTATTGCTGCGTTTGGCGGTATGTAAAATCTTTTTGACGTCTTTCATATATTATCTTACTGAATTCAGTAAAGTTTTAGATGCCTTGTAAGCATTCGAAATGTTTTGCTGGTAGCAACTAAGTTGTTAGGGTAGTTGGTTTAATGAATGTTTTAGTTCTGTTACTCAGTTTTTCTTTTAAATCTCCGCATAATTTTGTAGAGAACACAATAATAAATACAAAACACGATACTACAAAAATAAGTGTTTACTTAAAAAATCGTTAGTATTAAAATCTTGTACCTTTTAATCCCAAAGTTTCTTTATAAATTGTTCTTTATAATTGTTATTCTAAACTCACTCACATAAAACTGCAACTCTTTTTACTAAATCAGGTATTAGTTAGGTATAGAGACCAACTGAAGCATGCATCAATTGAATTAAATTGCATTATCAATTCAATAGACCTACCACTACCACTTAAAGTAAAAAAGCAATTGTGGAATAGAGAGAGCGCTGTACATCCTATAGAGCACTATCTCGTTCCCACAAGTGTATACCTCACTTTACTAGCTTGTGGTACCCACGTTTGCTACACGTACACTTACCGTTACAGTAACATGCTGTCATTAGCCTCCTCGTTCGGTCTAATTCCGCGTATTACCGCATTATGAGACGTTCCGGTTAATTCCAGTTGTCTCCGCATCTGGATCTGACTAATGCCTTCATGACGTACACGTTTGTTGGCTCGTTGTTCCTGTTGCTGGCGCTGAACTTGTGGAATGCGGGGGAAGTCACGTATCAGGTTAGTGTCATCTTAATTGTGATCGAGAAGTAAACCAGTATAAGTTGATATTTAAGTTTTGTCTTCATGTATGTGAACAATAATTAGTACAACCTGATGAGTTTATTGACTAAGACGTAGTATTGTATTTTTTTTTAATAATATGAGTTAGCTTCTATAATAGCTTCATTGAAAAAACCTGTTGCTATTTTTAAATATTAATTATCATATATTATAGCAAAAACGATAAAATCTTTGTTAATCTTAATGAAGCTTTAACTTCAAACGACTTAGCAGAATCTTAACCAAGTCGATCCAAAAGAAACCTAACACAAAATATATTGAGCTTAATACCTGAAATATCTAAGATACGTTAGATAGACTAAGCGCTTTGAAGAGAGCGAACTTAGCAGAACTAGTAATGAATAATTACGCATAGAAATAGCTTCATCTCAAGTTTAGAACAGTCTGAATAACTGTCTAAATACAGGTGCCTACCACGACGTCTTAAAGATATTAGCGGTTGTGAGAACGGGACAGAGTTATACACAGCGTAGAGCAGCATCTCTTTTCTTTACTGCTCTATTACTTTAGGAGTTGATGGTAGGCCCTCAGGTGAGTAATCCTGTCGCATTTAGTCATTTATCTTCAGTCTATTGACTCGATACGAAATGAGTCGAGGTATGTGAGTATGAGGTGAATATTATATGAATTAGAAGCGGCTTTTAGCCTGCAATGGTTTTAACGAGTAACGACCCGAGATCGGCGAGGTATTTACTATGCAAACATGTGTCTTTGTAGTGGGTACGCTTTATACAGTGATTTAAAATTAAAATGTTATTTGGCTTCTAATGACATTGGCTCAGAAACATCGTGAGCTAATTTGGATTTTAAACTTAGAATGTGGAATCGCTAGCCGAATCGAGTAAGAGAGGTGATCATGCATCACCAAGTTTTCATTATTATTTGTATCTCTTTTAATTCTCGGGATAATTTCATGAGATGAGACCCGCTCCACTTTAAAGGCATGCACGGACAGATCCAACATGCAGACGCCTTGTTGAGAACTTTAATCTATAATGTGATGGGGAACCAAGGGCTAAACACCCCTGTTCTGTGAAAAAACAGACATTTACGGCCCAAGGTAGCTATTAATATAATTGTGAAGATTAATAAAAAGGGCTATAGGTATAAGATTTTTTTATGTAGTCGTGTTCTTCGCAAGCTATGAAAAACTATTGCGCCTGCTTTAAACACATCAAAGTGGAATAAAAAAATAAGATGGGGACTCGTTATTATTGCATTTACTATTATTTTCCGTCTACAAAACTGTTAATTTGATACTTGGATTATTTTTCTAAATACACTTGGTTTCTGTTTAGGCATCTCTCCTTTCGAGTGCTATGTTCTACTCTGGCTGGCATTTGTGTGAGATGGAAAAACCGTCTCGTGGTGACATAAGATGGCTGACGCTAATCGGCTGTGCCCAGGCCAAGAAACCATTGATACTCAAAGCTTTTGGCATCCAGGATTTGTCATATGAGACTTTTGTTTCAGTAAGTATTTCAAGTAAAGAAACCTTTTTGATTTTGGTTTAATGAGCTGGCAAATGTATGAAATACAATTTAAAATATGAACTTTAGTTGTAGATAGATAACCAAAACAAAGATCTCCTCCAGCCGAGTTGGGTTTGACTTATCCTTCAAATTAATTTGCAAATTCAATTAAAATACTTTTTTTATCAAACCGTAATGGAATAATAAATCCCGTAGTGCTGCAATATTCAGATACTTTTCAATTCACTAAAATATTATAAAGTTTTCGAGTGTTTTTCTCTCCTGTGAAAACAGCCAGTTATTGTGAGTTTGGTAATTAAAATGATGAGGTGTTTCTCGGAATTGGTATAAAGTTAATACTCGAATCTGGTTTCAGGTGGCTCGAATGACGTACTCGATATTCGCGGTATTCTACCAAAGAGGCGAGTAATATTTAAAGGTAATACTGGCTGGTTTGATGGACGTCAAAAGTAATTCATAAGTGTGAAACGTAGCTTCTATGTTTTTTTCCTAATAGTAATAATTGTAGTGGATAAATTGAAAAAAAAATCAACTTACTTCGAAGATTACATTACATTAGATGTGCTTAGTAAATAACATTAATGTATCATGTATAACTATGAATAAAGTTTTCTCATTCTACGAGTATTTATGCTTACTATTTTTACATGACCATACAATCCAAGACGTTGCACAGCAAATAGAGACAGTTAGTACTTAGTTACTAATATAATTGAAACATAAAGACGGGGCCAGTTAGCAGACTATTTAACACGCTAAAGGGAACATACTCAGAATTAGTATTCCCGTCTCAAAGGGTTCACATTATGCGCCAGGGAAACTTTCAATAAATCCTTCATCGGACCTCGAGGTATTTCGAATGACAGGCGTGTGTAGCTACGCGAAAAGGTCGCATCACTAATGTATTTAAATTAGTTTAAATTCCATTAGTTTTCGAGATGTAACGCATTAGTGTAACAATGAAACGTACATTTATCGTTTGTGTCAAAATTAATTGGACCAATAATAATACATGATAAACTATTTTGATAAATGAATCGTAATTACCATGGAATTATTCGTAACCCGTATACTTACAGTAACTGTCACCGAACTAATAAATAGTTGTTTATGTGTTTGGCAGAAACACAAATCATTTTCATGTGGAAATGAAATGAAGTGAAAATATCCGGTGTTTATGAAACGTTCCAGTTAATGTCATTGGAAGGCAATTGGCTCGTGATTTGATTGGAATATTGCTGTTTTGGAGTAATTTATGATATCGAGTTTTGTTTTTAATTATCATTCAATTTTGTACTTAGCCAACTCCAAAAAAGTATTGCATTTTTTTTCGGAATCCTGTGAAAGGCGACTGTTTTTATAGGAAAAATATGACCTCAGGAAATGTGGAATTTTAGCCTCGTTATACCGTCGGTTATTTTCAACCCAAAGAGTCTTTATTGCAAGAATATGTACTTAGGATCGATTACCTTTGTGTCTTATATCTGTATTTTATTCATTAGAATAGAGTCATATCACTGGTAGAGGCGATTCTTATTTCTGTATTTAAGAAAAAAATAAACAAAAGAAGTTATAGTTCACGAATAGGATCTTCATAGCAAAATACAAAAAGACAAATGTAAAAAGAATTTTCTAAAAAATAATAATCACATTGAAGAATATCTCATCTAATGCAGTCAAGTGGATTGCGGGGTGAGTGACACTTAATATAGATTTATTAACAAAGTTTCCAAACACCTGTCGAAGCTGCGGCACTCCGTTTTAAACGAATTGTGAATTAAATTTTAATATTAATAATTCCTGAAGCAAAGTTTTGCTTTGAAAACATGTTAGATAGGAAATGATTTCTTATTCTGCCTAACCTGAAATTAATGGAGTTGTAGTCACTAGATGCTGTTTAGGAACAGTATTTAGTTATTTTAATATCAAGGCTGGCCTTTTGTTCTTTTTATTTTAATCAAATCGATGGAACCTTGTTACTCAGGATCCTTGTGCGTCCGTCTGTTGACAAATAAACTTGAAGCTAAGGGTGACAAATAAATTTGTGGTTACCCGACCACAAATTATTTGTCACCTAACCAATTTGTTTTTTTAGCCTATTTGTTCGGAAGCCTCTGTTTGGCGTGTCCGACTTACACCAGGCTGGTTTAAAATTTAATAAGTCGTTTGAAATACTTCGCAGGCCTCTAATTATCCCAGTTTTAATACTTTACCGGTTACCGAGCATAAAGGAAACCTCAAAAAGAGCGGCCTAACCTTTATTTTCAGTCCTTATTAGATGCTGTCTGATTTATATTCATTTGAAACCAACCTCCCTAGTCAAGTAACATTTCTACAGCCGTTAGCGTTAAATGACGTTTGTATGTCACGTGACATAAACCTGTCATCTCCATACAATCAAGCGTTATCTTTTAGCGTAAGCCATTGTGGAAATGTCACTAACCTAGAAGGTTTGATATTAAATAAAATAAAATTAATATGCATAATAGGTGTTTGTGTAATTCACACAGCTACCTACTAACAGACTGAAAACATACAAATGAGTTTCATTTGTAAATCCTGATTTCTTAAGTAGTCGTTTTGTAAATAACTAAACCCTATTTATTTTTTATTACATTCTTTATTTAGGCCATAATTTAATTTTATATTCAAACTTTACTTATTAAAGGCGTTATAACGATTTTAATGTTAATATTTTTCAAGACACAAAATTTCACGACCTAACTTGTTTGTTCTCTTTTAATTACCTGCTGAATAAAACCCGAGCTTCACACCAGCGCTGTACTAGCTTTTCGAAGCGCTATTCAATGCAAAATTTCCTAAAATCAATATGTTAGAGCCTCGTTAGTAACAGCACAAAGACATCGTAAATCACATGAGACAACGGAAATTTAATATCACCGGTAAAGATATAATTTTACGCTAAACTTTTGCAATAGATAGCCAAGTTTGGCTCATTGGGACCTCAGTTTTAGATCGAGCGGTTATTGAGTACCAGTTTCCACCTAAATCAATATGCTTTGAGGGAACAATACCATTGACTTGGTTACCGTTTCAATTTAAATCACAACTTATGTTGTTCTTTGGAGATCCTCTTCTAATATTAAAGCATTTGTAGTCGATGCTTTGGCTTTCGAACTAGGTTATGTTCTTTGTACTATTTGATTTGAAGACTTGCCTTTTTGTGTAGAGTCGGGATCAGATTGAGGCACCGCTGTCTGTCCGTTAATCTGTCCTTCTGACTCCAGGCTATATCTCATGATAGCTAGACAGTTGTCATTTTCAACGGAGATTTCTATTGCCGTTTCCACAACAAATATGAAAATTACAAAGGTTACTATCAAACTTATTTGACACCCAACCAATAAGTATTAAATTACCCTATTTCGCGTCCGATTCGCACTTGGCCGGTTATTATAATACTCCTAGTTGTCTTCAGAGACGTTTCATGAGTGATTGATCGTTTTAGCAGAAGAGTTTCTACATTACTGCTTAAGTACATTCTACCATTTATTCAAGTAACCGTGTCTAAATATAAACACACACAATTCACTCTTCAATTGTTCACAATTCAAATGAGAATTTTTTTTTTGTATTAGGGAAAACAAACAATTGTACAATTTGTCTTACTTGCTAGATACATAACAACTTAAATAAATGTACAATCCACGGCGTTTCCACATATTACCTTAAAATGTATAGTTAAACCTATTCGAATCTTAAAACTAGTGAATTCTTAAATCTAAGTGTTTACAAAAAGATTCACAGATGTTTATATTATTTGTTGCTGATGACGTAGTGTTTGTATAACGTTATTTTTAAATTCGTTTCTTTGTCTCTTTTTTAAATTCGAGATTTAAAAAAGAGACAAAAAAACTGTAATTTTAATTCGTGAAATAAAATAAACAATAAATACCAACTTAAACATTCCTTTATTTCAATTAAAATTCATAAGTATTTTAGCATCGTTATCAATCATTTAGACCGATTCGTATTTAAGTGCGGACTCCAAAAAGATGTGATTACGTTGACAGACATCGCGTTTGTTGCTGTGATTAATGGGCGAGTCAAAATGTTCTGTTTATTGCTTACTTTCGTTATATGGTTTTAGCGGTGGAAATTGGGAAACCGATGTGGATGAAAATGGTTCGGGAGTTCGAAAAACTGTTGCAGGTGTTTTTATTTACCAATTTGTATCACAAAATAAATACATGGTTGTATGAAAGTGTATTTTTTGTAGGATCCTGCTTTTAATATTTTTTCCACGTCATACATTATTTCATTGAAATGAAAGGATCGATGTTTATTTATACCAGATTTTTAAGACATTAAGTAAATCTCTATAATTAAAACTATATCTCGTTTGCTCGTAGTTCGTTTCTCTAATTTTTCCCTTGTTTTTTTTCACGCGATACTCTATTTTCATTCCAACAAACCTGTATACGACACCCACATGAAAAACAATCAATTATAAATTAGACTACTAATCACACTTTACCAACAAAACTTTTAAATAATAACGATGTTAACACTCTCTAAACAAATAACAAAGTTGGACAGTTTCTATTCAAAATTATCTTTCAGCAAATGTAAACTGAATGCCACAAATTTGTTCCAAAGTAGTTGACAACAAATTGAGAGATCAAAACTAACCAATGAATATCATTACTAACTGTTATAGCTCGGTATTGAATGTATACTCTGGTCAGCCCCACGGGATTTAAATCGACTCCGCTCGTTCTGAATTTTGGCACTGAATCTCACCATTATATTATCCTATAGCAACAAGTGTATATAAAAGGCAAACAATGATAGATGGCAATTTTTTTTTCGAAACAAGTTCGCGCTTTGGACGTCCCTAATTGATTGATCGTCTTTGCCAAATCTTTAAAATGATGAATAGTTGTCTGCTACTTGAACAAAGACTTGTTTTCATTTTTGCGGTAATAAAATTGAGAAGGAAAATAAAAAAGTTTGTTCTTTTCCTCCTAATACATGCTCAAAATCGCGAATAAAATTCTACTTGATCTAAGTATAGGTTTTGGTTTCTTTCGTTATTCGCTTTTGGTAAATAAAGAGTACATCATGACAAGTAATGTTTATATTCCGTAAAAAAATCATAAAGCCTGCTCGATTTTGGCGGGCCGATGACTACAAAAAGGTAAAGATACACATTGTGTTCAGTGAACCGCTCAGCGAACTGACACGTGAGCATGAATAGTGAAAATGTAGCCAGCGAACAGAAACAATCATAATGTAGCATTTGTTTTTAAAGGATACGAGAAGTAAGCTTTGAATTTGACTTTTAATTTGATTGCATGGATAGCCGAGTGGTAAAGATCATCACACTAAACCTTATGTGCGCGACATGTCGTTGATTCGATCCCAGTATAGGACAAACATTTCTGTGATCCGAGAATTCTTCTTCTGAGTCTGGGTGTCAAGTGACTATAATGTTGCCGAGATCCCCAACGACACAAAGATTTAAATCAAAGAGTCGATTTTTCAAATCTCAAAAAAAGGGATCGTCCTATTTGTAATAGGCATTTATCCAACTTCATTTGTCAAGACCCAAAATTAACCATATTTCCAGTTCTGAAAATTTTGGATGGAGCTTATAAATTGCAATTCGAAAATAAACATAACATGAGCACATTAACGGCACGCGACGCCCCACCGTGCTTATTGATCATTTAATAAAATATGGCCTTATGCCGGCCATTGTTGTACTCATAAAGGTAAGCGCATGTTATGGGAAACTGTGTAATCAAAATATGGTGTAAAGGAATTTTCAAAGTTTGTATAGACTGTTGCAATACTGTGTTTGTGTAATGACGTCATATAAAATTGTATATTACATGGTTATCATTAATTGTCATCATCGCAGAGTACCTACTCAAATTCCTTAAATAAGCGCGCAGCTCTTGAATCTGGATCTTTTTTACTGTAAAAGTGAGATGCTGCGCGCAGTGTAATATCTCTTCTCTGTCTGTCTTTACCCTGGCAACACGTACTGTTTCAATTTAATTCAAAAACGAAAGTTCTCACTGGCTCTTATTCTGGACTGGACTCTGACCACTCGGTAAGGAAAGAGAATCAAAAACAACATTTGGTAGCTCGCAGCAATATTGGAACAGCCCGAAACCGCAAGGCGAAGTATACATTTACATTACATGCAGTCTTGAGATGCAAATCAAGTTAGCTTGGCTAAAAATCCTTTGCACAACGGATTTTCAAAGACCTTAAAATGGTAAAAGCTGTGTATTAATATTAACAAACTATGTTACGCCATTATGTTGCAAAACTTTCAAGCGAATTAAATTCCGTAACGTGAACTACAAATAACATTAATTATAACTTACGTTTCAAAAATAAACTCATTACCTGCCTAACTAATTACTCAGTAGGATCTAAAGCTTGTAATGTACATTTTATCCGGGGATTTTTGGTCTTAAACCTATTAAAAAGTTGCGTCTCCTGCGGGATTAATACCGACGGTGGCAAAGCATTTTGTAAGCGCGCCACCCAGAATTTTAGTTTCATCCAAGTCAGTTTATGAGCGTTTTGTGTTTATATAGTAACTTTAAAATTTTATTTTCGAGATAATTTTCTACTTGGGAAGTGCTGTGCTTAAAATTAATTAGCTTGAGGCCTTGACGCAGGACTTTATATTGTTCGCTCGCGGAAGATGCTGTCGCTAGAATAATGTTTAGCCTTCATCGATTAACTTACTTTGTAGTGTAGTTTTATCTAAGGATATAATATATTTTTGTCCAAAACTGCATGAAAAAGCCGTTCAGGAAACTGGTAAAATGAAAAATAATTCTTGATATTGGAAAAGGTTGTTTTTCTTGCATTTGATATTTTGGGATGTACAAATGAAGGCATTCATAGTTTTCGTAAACTATTTACAGTTAGCTTTCAAGTTGTGAAAGAAGTAATTTCAGCGTGAAATTTTGATTTCGATTCATTAGCAAAAAATAATTTATTAACTTGCAGTCTCATTCAATTCTTACTAATTGATTACTTCTCTTAAATTAAATTACTCGACGGGATGAACGCTGACCTGTACAAAAATATCCAAGTATGTTCAAGTTGAAACGCACTGAGCAGAAGATATTTTAAAAGGCCATAGGAAATATGATGTACGTTTTCCCTTTATATTTATATCTTGAGTCCCTGAAGGTGTGACCTCACGTCACATTAGCACACTTTACGGCAGGTCGACACCTATAGCTCGTTAACCTCCCTATCATTCGGGGTTAAATTTTTCCATGATGTCACTAGAACTCCCGCAATTCTTCAATTAAGTGAATTATTCTCAAAGAATCTCAATCACTCTGACATATGGCACATTTTACAATGGCAGCAACACGATACGGCTTAAAATATTGGAACATCCCCGTTGAAATAAATGACTGTGTGCAAACATTTTGAAGTATTTCACCAATTTATCAAATTTGTTTTCATCTTTTCGTACCTGCGGTGATGTACCGACGTTTTTATAGGCACTCAGTTCGGTTACACTGGTAATAAGCGGTGACATTGTTAGGATGGAGGCGAAACAGATGAATATAACATATATTACACGTCGGAAACAGAAAAAGTAGATAATTTATGTGACAAATACGAAGGACTATTCCCAGGGATAGTGAGATATGGATGTCATTAATTTAAAACAAACTATGGGTCCCGAATGGATCAGGAGCTTTGACGAACGCTTGTTTGATAGAAACTCAAATCGTTATAATATTTTGGTATGTTTAAGGATTTGTTGGGTAGCGGTAAGGGAGTGATAGTATCAATCAATATAGATTTGTGGAACGAAAGGATATTCTGACCAAATAAATCCATTTCACGTAACAATAATTTAATATCAGAACGATAAGCTGGAAATGTTAGTTAATATATGATGTAACCGAGCTTTAGTTCACTAAAATCGAATAGAGAGAATAGAATCAGTTGGGGCGTAATATCAAATAACAGACTAGTTATAATGATAGGTGCTATTGGATATTGGGGCTTCAATTAATTGCGATAATTAACTCGTGCCTGAGATGTCCATGATATTTAGTGGCATTGGAATGAAAGCCGGCATGTGTGCGGGATGGTTGTGCTCGGCGTGTCCCTGGTCGGAGCCGATCGTGTGGATAATTCGCTTCTCATAACGAGTTGGCGACTATCCAACCCCCCACTGGATACGGTTATGTTAAGCTACACGCAAATTATTAATTTTGGCGAAGTCTTTATTGCTTCTCGTATTCGAGGGGGTTTTCTTTTGTTTTATATGAGTTAAGTAAAATTTTCAGCCTATTAACCACTTAGCATGGTCATGTGTATGTAACTACAAGATGTTATCGGTTTTTATTACAATTTAAAAATACGATTCTATTACTCATATTTCTTCAGTAACATATGTTTTAACAGTTTTAAACCCACGACGGTCTTTTTTATAGCCCTCGATTAAAATATAAATGTTAATGTTATGACACGCGGATATTTCGTATCATATTCGATATGCTAGTTGAAATCAGAAGAAACCTTTAAATCAGCATTGACCGATGTCTTAAATAAGATGTTGCTTTTTATCCAAACGTTATCAAAACAATATGCAATATTTCAATTTCTTTCCTCTCCGAAATCATTTAGAACGTTACAGAAGTTACGAGACTTTTCTACTTAGGTGTATTGGGAAAACCTTTTGGCGTTTTATTGAACAGACAAAAAAAAGTTTTGTTGTGCCGGACGAAGTGTGTCCAGTCGGGGCTTCGAACGTGTCCCAACAAATTGGTGCTAGCCTAATTGAATGTAGGAGGAAAAGTCGGGTCAGACACGAATGTTCCACTGCTACAGCAGATTAGTTTGGCATACCTATCTATTGCCTTTGCCCAGAATTCTGCGGGTCTAGTGTTTTAGTTTCGTGTGCTCAATTGTTGAAGTACCTATCTGGTATATCTGTTATTCAAAGGTAAGCGATAAATTTGGGTATTTCAGTACTTTTCAAGTGTTTATGAAATCGTGAAATTTTGAAGCTTTTTATAAATATGAAGAGAATATTTTACTTAAACTATTTTCAATGGACGTTACGAAAATGTGAATGTGTAATAAACCAGCATATAAATAAGTATATATATTAACAAATAAATTTCGGTTGGTCGATACGATCCTTGTAGTTATGTTGATTCAAACTAATGTGAGGGAAGAGCTTGCTCACTGCTATCTGTGTGAGAAAAGGGAAAGTCAGATGGAGTGAAAAGTACTAAGCGGTTTGCCATTACAAGTTATCACATCCAAAAATCCTCCACAAGTTTACAACGCAGCGCAAACATTTGAAACATTGGAATTTCACTTTGTGTTTCTAGTTTTCGATACATGAATGAGTCAATTAATTGCTTCGTGAATCAAAGATAACAGTTATTTGCTCATCTATCAATCTGAGTATCGTAGAGAAACAAAAGACGGATTCGAATTTTAGTATGAACTCTTCCGTCAATCCAAATAATTTATACAATGGTTGAAGTTTGTCAGTATTCGTAGGCTCGTAGCCTCGTAGCAAAAGCGTAGACTGTCTACGTCTCGAGTTACGAGCGTTACGTAGATCCTATATTGTTAGAATAAATCATCAAGCAAAGTGAGGAACGCTCGAAAAAACCAATAAGTAATTGTTATCTGCTACACATAATCCCTTATAGCCCCGTTGTACGGTCCGGTATAATACGAGAGTCCGTTCTTTAACCTCCATACATAATATCAGTGACGTAATTAGTTAGCCTTTGTTCTCTCGGAGAACTGTAATAATAATATTTTTGCAAAAGGAAACAATAACAATATAATTAGTGTTTAGATAACTATTGTGTGATATGACCGTTATAGTTGAAAGTTTACCTATTGTTGGGAATTCCAATAAATGTTTGTTGAAAATCAAATTGTTTTCCTTTGTTCTTAGCTAGCTTTTATAACGATTGTGCTGAAAGATGTTGTTTAAATTAGACTGTGTGTAATGCTTGTATTTTTTTTATTGAAATTCATATATGTACTTGTAACTACGTATGTTCTCTATAAATGTTTATAACATAATCAGAAAGCGTTGACCTTGAACGGCAGCTGTATATCATTCAGTGGAGCGTAATATACGAAGTGTGATTCGGGTTTAGAATAAAAATCCAACAAAAGAGATAAAAGGCGATAGGATCTCCTTTCACGCTGATACGATATATTGCGGATGTAAAAATAATGTTCATAGTAAATAACGAACAATGCCGGAGTATTCAAAATGTAAAAAGAAACTCTTTGTTGTATATTTTGTCAATGAAAACATACCTAAAGTATGTTTCCATTTACAACTGTGATTTATTAACAAGAATAGCAACAATTAATACGAGTCGTGATCTTTGACTGTTGATTAACTAATTTTTAGGATGATCGTCGTGTCTAAAACGGAAGGTCACCCAAATAAGCGAGCAATTTACACGAAATATAAGCGAATAAAAATATTGGGCAGTAATTTTGTAGCGTACAGTTTGCAACTATGCTGGCAATTAGCCAGGTTGTTTCTCTGCACCCAGTAGCATCTGGACACCAATAGTTATGGTCTAAACACACTTGCTCTGCGATGCGCGGCGCGGCAAATATTTTATTTATATAGAGGAAAATGTACTGTTTGACCGACGCGACGCGGCAAGAAACGTCATCGCGCCCCGAGTTGAGGCGGTAATATTTTTCGCGGATAGGAATAACAACACAAGTCAAAGAAAACTTCTAGTAAAGTTTTTCCCATGAGAATATCGTGAGGATATACAGACTGATATAAAAATAAGTCATCACGACGTGTCGCGGGTCCTGAGTCTGGGTGTCTTCGTGTATGTGAAAACCTCCGCGACACAAGGATTAAATTCCTTAATACGGGAGTCGTTAAAAAAAAGTCTCACATTAGACAAATGGTAGACGAAAAATGATTTTGCCCAAATAAATGCTTTCCAATGCAAGTGCGTTCATGCCTTTATACGCCAATGTCGCGACAGCCATTAGAAATGAATAACTGGCCGCGTAAGGGTTACATTATATATGGCTCGTTATAATTAAGCTATTAATTATTAGTTGTATTGCTGTGTTTATAGAATATCTAGATTAATAATGCGTTGTTAATACAATAACACATTACGAAGTGTGGCACATGAGGGTAATTTACATTAATTGTGCAACAATATAATGAGTCGCTAAAAATAAATATTTAAGATTTATTGCGTGATTGTAGAATCAATCTCTTAATACATAAAACCTTGAAAGAGTTTAAAATGAATAAATAAATGTTTTAAACATTTAAAAATGTTAGATCAATAATCTATACTAATATATAAAGCTGAAGAGTTTGTTTGTTTGAACGCGCTAATCTCAGGAACAGCTGTTGCCCGCGACTTTGTCTCCGTGGGTAGAAGATATAAGTTATGATTTATACCTGCCCTGTTTTTTTCACATTTTCCATTGTATCTTCGCTCCTATTAGTCGCAGCGTAATGGTATATATCCTAAAGCCTTCCTCGATGAATGGTCTATTCAACACAAAAAGAATTTTTCATTTTGGACCAATAGATCCTGAGATTAGCGCGTTCAAACAAACAAACAAACTCTTCAGCTTTATTTATTAGTATAGAGTATAGATTCGTAACTGACCCATCATACCACGTATCGGTTGTTTAAACAATAAACTATTATCAGATCATCAAACATATGTTCGTATACAAATGTTTCACTAAACCCTAAGGTCGATTTTTCAGATAGCGTCGTAACCACTAAAAAGCGATTTACTGTAAAGTAGGTACAGTAAATATAAATTAACATTTTACGTAGATGGTACGGTATTTTAAACCTAAAAGGTTAGCTACATGTTTAAATAGGACCATTTATTTAGCCTCGTGCTCGATTTTAAATCTGGTACGAGTACACAGCTGATAAAATTCAAATATTTCGCAATCTGACTAAACTATCAGTGAAATACGAAATACTAGTGATATGAAAAGCTGGTACATGGATAAAAGAGTATGTATTGCGTTCGTTTTGTACACATGAATTGATACGACTGTCTGAAAATACCAAGTTAACAGCATCGTCAATCCTAAATTTTATTTTCATTAAAATTTATTATTATTTTGTTATTGTTCTGTACAATTATAATATTTTTTGTAAACGGAATGACAGCGTGCTGCTGGGGAGTTTGTTGCGCCGTTTCTTCTCTCACAGCAAAAGCACTTAGGAAGCGGTGAAGGGTGGGCGAAACTGGGTGCTGTCCAATGTAAATGGTGCTGACCTTCAAAAAGTGCTACTTAGTATCCTAATTTGAATAAATGAATTTTGATTTTGATAAACATTTAACGGGCGTCGAGTCTTTTATTTAGGTTATTTTTTGAAATAAATTGTTTTATTTTATATTTTTGTTTTTGGTAGCTTGGTTACGTATGCAAGTATAATTTGTTGGCTATGTTTCTCAGAATATTGTGTCAGTCTTTGAGTGAAGATACCTTGTGGTTTGGCGTAATGATCGAAACAAAATTCGTACAGTATTAGTTTCACAATAAAACTAATCCAGTGACGGAAAAAACGTATTTACAAAATATATGTACACACCAAATTTTTGACCGTAACAGCGGCAGTAGAGCTCCATCAAGTTCGACTGTCTATCACGGTTCATGAGATCAAGCTTTGTCACAGATTGGCCGATAGACAGACAGACGATAAAATATTTTGGGTTATTTTTCATGGGCATCATTTAGACACTTTTTCCCAAAAGCTTCAAATTATTACTCCCATAGTCAATATTTGTACTTATAAATACTATAGTTATTTCAAAACACGTTATATCAGTTTTCAAAACGTTCTCAAGTTTACTCAAAGTTATTATTTTATATCCATTAAACGGTTAAAGTGTGCTAGAGTTGATTTATATATAGTTTGTTGTTAATAGTTAGTTATCTGAGTAAACTTTAATAGAGCGTAATTAAATTTGATTAATTAATATTGCCAGTACTTGCTAAGGTTTTAGTTCAATTAAAGAAATGTAATTTAATATATAAACTTGATATCAAAAGCTATTAGCGGCGTTGTACTTTTTGTTCTATGATGGCTGTGACATTAAAATAAAAATACGTGCGAATTCGTTTGAAATCAAAAGAAAACATTTGCAAGAGAATTTGATCACCAAATGTATTAACTTACAATTTTTTTCTTATAGCAGCTAAAAATCAAAATTAATGAGATACAGCCTAGTGGCAGACGGACTGACATAAAACAGTGATTCAGTAATAGGAACACGATTTTTACCACTTTTATGGGACCCCAATAACAGTTTTGTTCCAAAGAAGTCTAGATACTATTATATGTATTAGTTTTTTAATCTATCAGTTTTTATTGTTTTAAGTGTATATACGAGTGTGTAAAAGGTTTGTGTCCAGTTGTTACCACAAGTTGGCTGGCGATTCATAGGAAACAAATAGAATCCCATTCGTTAAATAATAATTATGTAACATTGGCACGATATTTGTTTAACCCAATTTGTAGGTCAACACACAAAGCTTTTGTTTTGTGTAACTTCGCCGAACACCGAAGCGATCGTTTCATTAAAATAATTATCAGACGAAAAATTTAAGAAAAAAAAGAAACGTTTTGAACATTCCACTTTCATTAAAACTTGAAATATTTGTATTGCGTCACAGGCCTTGCTCGGATTTTTTCTTTTGTCTAAATAAACGATCGGCGGGGCTTAATTAGACTTGGTAGCGGCTCAAGTAATTATCTCCGTAACACAATATTATTATTTTCTCGACCTTAACAAAAACATTTTTGGTAATAATAAATCATCGTTTTACCGAGACTTGGAGAGAGAATAACGATTGAGACGATTTTATGTGAGAAGTATCTAGTTTAGTGTAAGTTTTCACCGAAGTAATTTATTTCTAGCTACGTACCTACTTCGTTCTTCAACTGAGAAAATGGACCATTATTCCCTAAATCGGATTTTCTTCGATCCCATTCTTACTTGAGATTAAACTACCGAAAATATCTCTAGGTCATGAAATTGGGCAATGGGCAATAACTTTTGGTTATGATTGAGTTTTAGGCGGTATGAATTGATATTACTAGCTCGCTATCTTATATTATGCGTACATATTTATTACTAAGTATTTATCTCCTATATTTAGTACAGCTATCGGCAAATTATCACATTTTATTGGTATTATTCTGAACTTTCATCATGATTTTTACTTGATATGTCGTACAGCTTTGCCTTGATGTAGGTATCTCGTCCCAAGACCTTTACGTTATAAAAGTAGCTTAATTGCTATTTCAGATGATCTTATTCTTTACGGTGGTTCACATAAATGCAATAATAATATGGCGTCAGAGGTTTTAAAAAAACCTTGAGAAGGTTTCACATTTAAATTAAAATCATAGTGGAAGAATAGAAAATCTGACTACCAGTCTGAATAAGGGGTATCGTGTTGCCCAGGTAACTGGGTTGAGAAGGTCAGATAGTCCGAGAAACGGAACCTACCTGGGAAAAGGGAAAAGCTGATGATGAGTTTTTGTTTACTTTAGAATTCTTGCTCTCGCATAGAAGATTCTCTTCGTTAGAGCCTTAAATTAAAATAAATGTAATACCAAATTCATTATTCGAAACTAAACTAACGACAGGTGGCGGCCAAGTCATAGTTAATCGGGAATTTGTTGGAATAAGTAATGTTAACTGGCTCTGATCCAACACAGGGAATATTGGGTAACTGTCTGGAATATTGGGATCGCTTCATCACAATGAAATGTATGTAACTAAATTAAGTTCTGTATAACAATAAAGTGCATTAGATTAGTGTTTACATGTCAAATAACAAAACCTTCTTACAATTTTGTACCTAAAGGTTAAAAACTGAACCCTATTCCTGAGGCACAGCTGTCTGTCTGTTTTGCCGTCTGACCGCTCGTCTCCAGGCAATGACTTGTCTTTTGAATCATGTGATTATTTTAAAATATATTTTCTGTTGATTGTCGTATATATCGATATAACAACAAATAAAGTTCAAGGTTAGGCGATAAACTTCTTGGGTGACAAAAAATATTTTTTATCCCACCGATATCTGAAGTTTGCAGTCCGACTCGCACTTGACCTATTTTTGTCATTATTTTCAGTCTCCAAGAACCTCAACTCAGTGCTAAAGGCGTCTTCGTAATTAGTGTGTAATACACATTGAAATAAAATGTTATTACTTGTTATTTCTTTACAAGCTCGTTATATTACATTACAAACCATAATTAACTCATTCCATTATTATATAGATATCTACAACATTTGATTCTAATTTTGATGCTGTTTTTCAGAATATTTATGAAAAAGAAACCTCATCACATTTATTTCCATAACATTTCCTTTAATCAAACTATCCATTGCAAACAGCAGCTGGGTAACAATCTGGCACGCGATGCGTATAAGCGTAATGAAAATCATTCAGCTATATGCAATTAATGAAGATAAGTATGTTAAGACTAATTGGATTAGATTTGGTGCTCAATTAACGATATTATTCTGGGACTGGGAGTTTGTTCGCAGTACAGGAACGTACCGACATTACTTCTATTGCAGTTGCGCAAGCGGGACAGAGTATACACGGTGTAGTTGCATCTCTTTTCCTCATCTGCAAAACGAATACTTGAGGTTTTATGGTAGGGGGTCAGGTAAAGTTCGGATGTTTTAAAATGTATGCATGTTACGCGTTATATCACGAATATGGAAATATAATTGCGTTATCTTTTGCCCTTTGACTAATGTTAATTGTGTTAGTGTTTGCAGTGTTATTTGTATTGTATTTGGATAGAGGAAATTAGCGTTATTTTAGTTCAGTAGAATTTTTGATGTCTGGTTGTTTACTGTTTGATTGTTTTGTGGTGCTCTATTTACCTATTCAAGTATTTACTTGTTCATGATTTTTTGCGATAATTTTGTCATGTCAGCTTTGCTTGTCGTCTGATACCAACGAAAGAATCATATTAAAAACAAGATATTAAGATACTAAAATATAACGTTATTGGTTGTCTATTGCATTTGCGATCACGATTTCTATGCGGTGTCGTAATAAATCTTAGACTCTATATCAGTCTTAAATAAATACTCTACCGGTAAGCATAAACTATTAAGCAACCACAATTTATATCAAAGAATTCATATTTCACATTGTTCGGTTTCGAACAAAATGTCGCCACAAAAAACGACACCGTATTTGCCAATTTACGTTGTCGATATTTTTTCTAGGATTTCGCTCGGTATTTTTGCCGGGGTACACAGCAATAGTATTTTTAAATAAATAAACGCAATAACTAATAGTCAGCAGTGCACAGTGGTCCGTTCGGACTCTGTCTGGCAGTTGGCCAGACATAATGGCTCGACTTGGCTGTTCGGCCGCGATTATTTCAAGTAGATAAATTTTACGCTCCTTAAACGTAAGGACGTGAGAAGTGGACGGCTCTTGAGGATTGTACAAACTTGTTACTTAGGTATAACACGTTGGTAATTAACACATTTGTAGCACATTACGTTACGAGTTAATGGCGTACTTCAACGGGGTTGTGGTTTGGTGTGGGTATCTATTTTTGGAAGGGTTTAGTACATTGTAACGGACTCGGTTAAAATATCCTTAAAAATTTCACGTAAAAAGTTACAATTAAAATTGTTTTTTAAACGACTACCACATTAAGTAACGTAATCTTTCTGTCGCGGATTGTTTCTACAATATTCAAGTCACAATCATGTACAAAGTTTCCCAGACTCAGCATAAGATGAATCACACTAACGCTTTTCATACGCGGGGACAGAACACGCGATACTTTGACGTGTTCACTTCAACCATTCGCTATGTTAAAGCACTTAAAAATGAAAAAAATATCTTGGCTTTTTAGTACACTAGAGGTAAAATATAATCACTAATAAACATTCATACCTTCGTCTAGCCTGCATAAGCCGTAAAGTTAGCAGAGATTTGATTAGTACCTATCATTGGCAGTCTCCAAATACAATCTTCCAACAAATTAAGATTAGGATCACGCTCCTCTGGTAACAGGCTCTCGGTGTCCTTAATACCGTTGGTAAATGTCGGCTGGCTGAACGCCAAACACCCCGATAATTTACCTTCGAACTGCTGCATGCAAATTTAAAGCCTAATCTTTATATTCCATTTAAAATTCTAGCCTTTCAATCATTTCAATTAAAAGCGAATGGTTTTCAATTACTGCGCGATTTTTGTTTGTTACTTTTCGTTAATGTTGTTTTTTTAACTTTTTTGTTCGTGTGGATTTATAGAGGGAGTAGTTCAATAAGTAATGATGAGTAATTGAAAGTCTCGCAATACAAAGAGTTCCTTCCAAAAAAATAAAAATAAAAATATTTTGCGTTTCGATTTCGTTTCTTACGACTCATGAGATACAGCCCGGTAACGCAAAGATAGATAGACGGAGAGCTGAGCCTAAGTAAAAGGGTTCCATTTTTTGTAAAAAACCGCAAAATAGAATCAAAAAAATCCACTGGTACTAAGTCTAGTGTCATTTTAACATACTGCTTTTTCCTAAACCTAATTGAATAAACACTTATTCAATTGTACCGCTGCAACAAGAAACTCATCGCAGAAAAATCTGTGAGCTTTTACCGAGAACGAGCATTGCTTCAGACTCGCAAAGCTCATTCGCTCGGCTCAAAACTATCATGGCGTAATACACTTCGCTTCCACAGAATTCGAGGAAGCGCAATTTCATTAGTCGCAAAGAGCTCCATCGCGGGCGACGGGCGTGAAGTTGTCATTCATTAGTGTGGAGTTATGTGACCCAGCCTTCGTCACACTACTATCTACACCGAATCAAGTTACCCTTTGAGATCAACCCGATATAATTCGTACAGGGGCTCCTAGCCATTATTAACTTACGAGTCTGCAACTCCTAAATGCTAATATACGAATTCACTAGCTTTATAATTGGCTCAATTAAAACTTGCATAAATACCAAAAGTAATTTATTCAATGAGTATTTACACTAGCTCGTTGTCCGCTATAAATGTCTTTGGGGTGTTGCCAGGAACGTTGATTATTATTCCTTTAAGTTAACTACCAAACCAAAAATAGAGAAAAAAGTTTTGATGTCTTGTTAGCACTGGCTGTTATTACACGTCTCTAGTTAGGAATTTGAATTTAAATAGATTATGGTTATGAGCAAAATTATGAAAGTTTTATTACAATGCACGTACGCTTGCCGCTTCGCTTTAGGACCAGAACGTGTGCTACGTATGACAATATTAATAGTTTTAAGGAGCGCTGTCATTGCGGCGTGGTGGCAAATTAGTTAGCAAAGTCTTCATTCATTAGTACGAAGTTGTGTGGTTTAAGTTTGACGGCAGTATTCTGTATGAGACGAGTGGTACAAATTGTAATGTATTAGGGGTTTAGACGTCGGAGAGTGAAAGCTTGTGACGCGGCGTTCTGTAATTGTTTGTAGTTAGGTAGCTCCGCCCATCTGTCACGTATGTTAGTTTCAACGACTTCATGTAGGTCAGATTTTCAATAGTACAGATACAGCTTTTGTATGAGACCTACCGTTCACTTCAATTCCATGTTTTATGAGTGAAAAATGATTTTAATAAAACTATTAAATAATTTCAGCTCTTTTTTGTAATGGGTTGATTGATTCTTGCAGCAACTTTGTTTATCAAGATTTAAGATTATTTGTTGTAAGTCATGATGGCGCTTAGAATAGGTTTTGTAAACATGGATCACCTCCTTGTTTCCTTTGCGGTGGATTCGCCCTCGCTCTGACATAATGACTTTGTCGTATCCCATGACATCTACATATCGGAGTTGTTTGCTTGTTGCACTTTGTAAACTGTGAAGGTTTCACTTGTCAGACTCATAAAACCATTTTAAACAGACAGTTGTAAGAGAGTTTTACAAGTGTCCTTCGTCGTAAACGATTTATTTCTGTGTTGGCTACAAAATATGTACTTTTCTTCACTAGACATAGGGATGATTTGCATCATACAGAACATAACATTTATAGAATAAAGACTTCAGTAATATGATGAAAAATTCTTTGATGAAAAAACGATTCCTAAAAGTCCCTTTACAAAACACAAAAAGGTTTAATGTAAAAAGGTTAAATTCCATGAAAGTATCCATTAATTTATTCAAAGTTCAATATACGATCCGCACTTCAGCCGGTGCCGTCCATTTGCATCGGAATGTAATCAACTTGCTGCGCAAATATAATGGGAGTGTTTAAACGCTATACGTGTACACTCCATGAATATAAGATTTATTGCCTTTTTAGAGCTCTTGTATTGGGAAGTTTGGGTTTATTGAATTTAAGACTTATAATTAGGTACTTTGAATTGATTTTCCTTTCTTTCCACTACCAAGAGTTCCTTTTTAATTCGTAATTGTTTTAATGTATTAAGATTTTTACCACTGTCGAAAAGTGAGTAAAACTTTTAGAGTACATTGATTTAAATAATATGATGATGAGGAGAATATGCGTACAAAATGAAACTAATTATTATTTAAGTATGCACATTGAAAAAATTTAAAACGTACTCAACAAAATACCTTACACGTTAAAATCAAATTCGACTTCGGTCACCCGAGCGATAGAAATTAATGACGAAATTATTACAAATGTAGGCGCGCAGCTGTTCATATCGTAAACAGAATAATCCGCAACGGAAAACGGAAATTTACAGGTCAACGAATTTCTAATTATGTAGCAAACACCGATGTTTCCTGTGGAGTGTAGGTAGTAGGTAGTACGTGGTAGGTAGATAGGTATAGTAGGATATATAATCTGAGTCAGCGCCAATTTACTGATGTGTGCGTTTTGTGCTCACAGCCTTAATTATTGATGTTCGTACGTGTGTTCGTGATAACTGTGGATTGTGGGCGGATTTTGAGGTGGGAGTCTTTGGTAGAAAGTTATTGTAGTGATCATATGGCTTTGAGTGCCTGCATGTACTTAATGTGTTTGGCTATGAGTGCGGTTTGTAGAAAAAAACTTTCATGATGATATTTTCATAGGTATTTCATGAAGTAATTAACCTTTAGCTATTAGTATTGATGTTATGGTGTCCTTGCGGTTCTATGTATGGATTTGGAAACACGGGTGCTGGTTCGAGAATGTTTCAAAGTTGTATGTACGTTTTGAATGAGTTGGTTCTTGTAACACACTACAATTGGTACTAGAAAATAGCGTGAGGAAACCTGGATTGTATTTTATTATCGGAAAATCGCTAACCTGCAATGAGCTTGGTTGCGACCAATGCTCTTTATGCTCTGCAGTAGGACTTATTTAAGCTGAAATTATTATTATTACTTATGACCTAATAAACTCACTATCAGGACGATTAATCCGAAACCAAAATAACATTTGACCTACTTTTTTCCGTATTCACACTAGCAGAACAAACACTCTTTTAACAGGGTATTACTTGCATATTGCTATTAAATTTAACTATTCACCACTTATCTCAGTTTTGATTTACCTTTGACAGCTATAACTGCTGTCATCAGTTCGGATGTTAAGCTTTACGCACTGAGCGAGCAATTGACGGACTCGAATACGCCGTGTGATCGGTCATCCATCGAGCTATGTCCTGTATCCAGTTCAGCTTAACCGTGCAACCGATCTCGGCGGTTAAACTTCGCTAACCAATCTCTAACTGGCGATCAATCACGTTTTGCGTCTATTTAAATGGTACGAATAAATATTTGTTGTGTTACGGAAACATTATTGGTTAACAACCGCAGTTTGTTTTCGTGTACTGCACTCAAAGGGTGAAAATGAAATCTCAAAATAGAAAACTAAGGCTGCGTTGTCTGTGCGGCCGTCTGTCTTCTGAATTGGGGACATTTTCCGAGATAATGTATTTGTGTTGCTACTATTAAGAAAATATCAGCATTACCCTGCCTTTAACATAATAAATTATTAATTGTCGTCGGCACAGCATGTTTTCTTGTTCCATGCCTCTCTATCTAACAAACACATTCTCCTTGCGGCCATAATGAAGCTATTATTCTGAAAAAAAGAAAATTAAAAATTGAGGTAACCATTTTTTTGACCCTTGTACGCAGCCCTCAGCTTCGCGACTAAGACTAGCAGGTGTCCGTTTTTTATTCTGTACTCGTGTTGACACTGATCGGGTAGAGAAACGTATTACTGAACAGCACTTAGCGATGCCCGTACAAACTATTTTAACTTTATCACGATGGCTCGCAGCTCAACTAAATTACAAACTAGTCCGTCAGCAACCAAAGTGAGTTTGTTAAAAAGTTTCTATGAGATTCTGTGAAGGGTTTAAATCTTACTTCATTGTGAAGTTAATATTTTAAAAGGTAAATACTAGAACTTTTAGTTCTAAATATTAGATGTACCTACAGGCAGTTCAATGAAGCTTTGATACGTGTAACACACTAACGAAAGCTGTTTTACTCGACCACACCGATAGCCAAGTTGTTGAGGAAATCACGCCTAAAGCATTGAACGCGACGCGTCGCGGGTTTGATCCCCGTGTTGGACAAACATTTGTGTGATCCACAAGTGTAGGTTCTGAGTCTAAGTGTCTAAGAGCATGTAACTTGAATGTTTGTGAAACCGACCCCGTGACAAGGTACACCAGAAAAATAAAAAAATACGCATCATCACTGCTTTCACAAGGGTTTCCCACAGATGTCCTGCGCAAAGATGGGTTCAAATGACTATACTTATGTTGACATCTCTGGTTCACTGTGCTACTTAAGAAGTTACGTAGTTTCAAAAACAGGCCGGACCCGGCTCATTTTTCTCCGTAAGTGTGAATGTCTGGACGATTTATGCGCCTCACGCGTCGCTTGAACGTCGAGTCACGTAACATAAAAGGGTGAGGTCGTGAATCCGCCAAATTCCTGTAATAGCCGTCATCAGCACGTCAGGTGTCTGTAGAGGCTGATCACTTCATTATCATTAATTTTCAAGTCACAGAAATTTTGCTTTGCATTTGTATAATTTATATAACGGTACCAAGTATCAACCAGCCACACCACAATATTCCTCAAAAGTAGTAATCAATCAAGAAATCAGATTTAAACGCCGATTGAAACTACTATCAATGGACTGACTGGTTCCTTGTAAATCGGATTTTATGATCAGAACTCTGTTGCCGACTGTACTAGTCGATTGTTGTCCCACGGCTAAAACCTCTGTTCATATAGGGAGTCAACTAAAATAAACATTAAAAATATTTGGGTTCTACAAACATGCACACACACAACAGGATCACACAAACTCTTGTCCTAAACGACAAACAACGCGCGGAGTAGCTTTTACGACATGGTCATTTTAATATAGCTATGAAGCTATCTACATTTTTCATAAATCTTTAATATTTAAAATCATAAAATCAAGTGCGTCGAACTTTAAATGTCTGAAAATAAATTGCAAACTTTTTGAGTTAAACATCGCCTGGAGTACTGAAACGTAATTTAAATCAGTTACATCTATTTTCTTTGCATTATCTAGATGTTATAAATTTCTCGACATTATTTTACCTCGGAGCAGACCAATAAATTTAAACAGCCGAATATTTATGAACTATAATTATAAATCTTGAAAATAAATTAATTTAATTGTTCTTGAATTAGGAATCTTCTGTTCTTTTAAGTATTTAATTCTTACATATGTGTAATGGCAGTTTAATATAAACTTTTAATTTAAGTTTGTATATAACTTGATTTATGAAAAGAACATTTTTTTGTATTTCTATCCTGATTTACATACTATTTTGTTTAGTAATGCCTGATAAGACAACATAAAATTAAATATTTAACTTTCTATTATTGTATCCATACTATATATCACTTTTTGCAGATTTCGGCTAGAGCCACACGTTGGATGGTGAACAACAAAACAAGACCACGTGGCAGACCGAGGAGACAGCGGGACGAGCTTGTTTCCCTTGCCCAAAACTGGCTACTGTTATCCATAGACCGAGACAATTAGAGGAACAACCTCTGCATGGCTAAAATAAAATATACTTATAGCTTTTAAAAAAACCTAAAATAAATCCTCTGAAACTGTAAAAATATCAATAATTCATCAAAATTTCCTTACAGCTCCGATAAATTAGTAAAATGTGTAGTTATAAGGGTAATCGGACGAAGTAGCGACCACTGATGGATCACCGCCCGGCGACTCCGTTCATGATCGATCATACGATACTCCCAAGGATCCGACACCAAATTTGCTTTAGTGCTTATTTAACCAACCTATTTAATAAATAAATTATATTAATATAGACACTTAATTTTCAAGCTAAGATAGCGTTGAAGGAAGATAGCAATGCGCGATTAAACTAGAAATCATTTTTGATTTCGATTGATTGGATTCGATTATTGTGATTGCCTAAAATTTAACTGTGGCAATACAGTTTTACGTATCAAATTGTACTATAATGGTTGCCACTGTTGTCATTTTGCGCAATACATACTTATTTGGTTTTTGGACTTCGGAATTTGAGTATAATAATTAAGTATAATTTATTTATTTCCGATTTTCCAAGCTCAAAACTAAAGGAATTAAATAAAATACCTCTTTGTTCCTTTAGCTGCTTTGCACAAGGGGTGAATTTCGTCATATTTATTTTGATTGTGATTAAATACCATTTACTTGCTAGGTCGGAAATTAAATATGAATAATGTTCCTGTAAGACAGCCGTGTCATATGAATGAGAGGACTTTATTAAGCTAGTGACTTTGCATATATTGCGACAAAAACAACTGTAGACAAGGACCTATGCATAATTTAAAGTTTCAATTTATAAATTGAATGTGATTTTATTGTTATAAATTAAATTAAAAACATGATTCAAAGAAAAACTATTAAATTAACCTTGTAAATAATTGCAACAACAAAAAGCATGAAAACTGTACACGGCTCTCAAAGTTCTTTAAAAAGCACACAACACATCAAATAAATAAAACAAACTATTTACTCCGAGCGAGGTAAACTAATTCTGCAAATCGAGTTCAAAAACAACACAACAACAAAGAACAGCGATCGGATTTCAAGTAAAAAAATAACATTTAAATCAATCTAAGCGCCCTTATACAACGCGCCATTGATTTGGCACGACTCATTTATTCTGTGTATTCGAAATCGGGCTAAACCTACATATATATACATACTAGGTACCTACACACAGTCGTTCGCATGAGCACAGTTATAAATTTTACGATTTCTGCAACTTCGTGACGGCGTTCGATCAGAGTAATGTTTATTTGAATACCATTCAAGTCCGTTCCTTTACGAGGGCAGCCCCAATAATATATTTTCATTATGTTCGTTTATTTGCGGCCTTTTGACATTTACTCTATTAAATGCTCACTTTCAAATACTCATAGGACCTTAAATAAATGTCCTGTTTCATTATTTTAATAATATATGTAGGTGACATATATGTATTACTAAAAAAATGATTTTTTTTGTGATGTCTTTGCAAGTCCGTATTGATACTCTATTTATTCAGTGAAATACGCGGCAAATTTTTTATCATATGAACGTATATATATACCTATACAAGTCAAAAAAAGGACATGCTTTGTTGAATTGATTGAAAATCGTTTTTTTTTGACATCTGTTCTATTTAATTTCACAAAACGATCTTAAGTATACTATCGCAGTTTCTTCTTTTTATACCTTTGTCAAAACTTGATTACATACGAAATGAAAACAAATTATTTTAAGAAAATATATTATTCCTTCCATTTCTTAAAACATTTAATCCGAGTATTAAAGTAAGTCGATCTGAAACAAATATAGGAAGAACGTTAACAAAGTAAGTTGAGCGGGGTTTGCTCGCACGCCGCGCGCCGCTGTAATCTCGTCGGTTCCTGTTCACACCACGCCCTAACAGACGGAATTAGTCTGTTCATTGGTTTCTTGTGACCGGAGTTAGTTTTCTGTTACGAATACATGCACTAACTATATATATTATGTAAATTGAATCAATTGAATTTAAATAGGGTGTTCAGGTGTTTTATTTAAATCGATGCTTGTAGATTAAAGATTAAGTTTTTTGAACATATGTATATAGATTTAAATGATTCAACTATCATATTTGTATGGCACATTTTATACGTTTTTAGAATAGGTATTATTAAAAATATTCGTTTCTGCGACAGTGATGGTTCCGTTAAAACATGCAAAAGAAAATCAATTTTGCAGAAATACTGGTTATTTTTCAAATATATGGAAAAACGTGGCTTAGCGTCGAGCGGAAACAGAAATAGTAACAACAAACGGACAACAGAGACTCAATAATAGGGTTCCATATGGAACCCTAAACATATTCGGGTGAATGTCAACACAATTAATTTCAACAAACAATTAAAACACACATTAGAAAAGTAGCAACTTATCACAATGACTTTTGTCATACCTAAAAGTTGTATAAAAGGAAGGTACGTCACGTTCCTTTTACAAAATTAGCATTCCCATATTTCCGTCATATACCAAGACAATCGATCATCAAATACAGAAATACTTCATCGCGTGTACAATGTAAACAGTCAAGGTTTTGACTTTGAAAGTACCAGGAGAGCATGACTGCTATAGAAGTATTGAGGTCTTCTCGAAATAGGTTGAATGCAGTTTGAATATGAAAGAGTCTCTCATTCAAATGACTTGTTATGTTATAAGAATGTTGGTCGTCTGTTGTTCTGTCTCTATGTGTAGTTTACATTTCCAATATACCTACATCGGAGGAGTGCTGACTTGCAGCGAATGTGGACGGACATTTACTGCAAAAATTGGCTTTGTCAGCCACTGGAGAGCACACCAGCGAAGCTCTCAAAATTAGTCGCAGATCCAAGTCGCTGTGGCCGAAATACGCAAATCGTGCTGGATGCAATTCTACTTCATGTGGTTAGAAAACTTTTTATACAAAAACACACGAAGTAAATCAATTTGTTTAGTACCTAAAAATGCAGTTTAGTTTTCTACTTGGACGATGTCACCATCAATACAAACTAGGCAAACGAAAGTCGGACTCGCAACACAGAGGGTTCGTACAAATAGATTTAAAAATACTACGTTTTATGAGATACATTCTAGTGACGAACGGACGTACAGACAGCGCAACCTTACTGACAGGGCTTCGTTCTCACCTTCTAGTTACGGAACTTTAAAAACAAAATCCGTATCTTTATCTAAACTGCTGTCTTAGTTGCCTTAGGCTCCCGCGTATCGATCTAAGTACTTAAGCGAAGGTGACACAAGGACAACCATTATGGCCGGGTTAATGTTATAAATACTACTAAATATTCGTAATTATGCGCGATATTTAACGCTTGATGTGTATGCGGTCTTTCATGGCAATTAGCGGTGTTATATAAGTGTTATTTACCTATTTTAAAGTTTGATTGAGCGTTTCTATAAAATAGAACGTAACTGTTTCAGTTTTACAACGTAATTTACGTTGTTAAAGTAACGTGGGTAAATTAATTTTATTGTTCGGCTTAAGTTGGCTTTTGTTTTGATGTTGCCTATAAATAGCTTTTTAGTTGTTAAGTAATAGTCTGGTATTGTATTTATGTAATACAATTTGTGTTATTAGTTTTCTTAGTGATCTTGGTTAAGATTAGCCGTTTTTGGTAAGATAAGTAAAGTAAGTAAATAAAAGAAGTTTATTGTAATTTGACGTTTCATAAAATGATAATTTTGGAAATCAAAGGCATGTAATAAAATAAAACCGGACAAATGCGAGTTTAACAAAAGAAGCTAATGAAAAACATATTTGCAACAAAAAATATCAAATTATATGTATGACCGTGAGGCCGTTTTTTAACTTCGATATTTATTTCCATTATTTGTTGTTATAGCGGCAACAAAAATAATAATATCTGTTAAGATTTAAACTGTCTAGCTATGAGATGGAACCATTAGTAATGGGGTTCTATTTAACCCTTTGGTTGCTAAAAATTACGTACAAGAAATATTTTTTTTTATTGAAAAAGATTTCGTTTAAGATTTCATTTTAATAAAATAATCAATAAACATCCCTTGCCATATTATTACCGTACAAACAGTATTACAAACCTTAAATACAAAATATCTGTGTTGTTAATGTGAAAAGTTTAATAACTTTCCAAAGGGAGTCGACCGAAAGCAATTTTACACGCAATCTGTTTTCGCTGAACAAAATTATTTTTACATATTTAGAAATTATATTGACCGTGAACAAACATTATACGAGGTACGCACCTATCTCGTAATGAAATCATAGATAAGTGAAATCTGTACTTTAAATGGAGTATACTTTTAGTGGGTATTCTTTCTGGGCTGCAAATGAAGCTGACTTCTTGAAGATAAAAAGACAATTGTCAAAAACATCTCAGCTGATAAAAAATTGTATGGAAAGTAATTTTTTGACAATAAGTTAGTTGCTCTAAGGCCTATTTGAATGATCACCTCTAGGGTCACGAGGCCGATTCGTACTTGAACGTTTTTAAATTAGAAACTTATTAGTTGGTGCATGGAATTACATGGATAATATGGCTGGACTTCGCCGAATTACTTATATCTTGCATGTAACGTTTTTTTGTGAAGTATCTTGGAATGCAATTAACAAACACTTCAAGTTAGGATGTCGTAACGTAGTCGTTGACTACCCCAATATGGATTGATCCTGAATCAATTAAGTTAATAGACCAAAAATCTACTCACAATGATAGTATACAACTTAAATCAAACCTCTTTAGAACTAAGGTAAGTATTTAAGTAGAAAGAAAGTGTGTTTAAGGAAGTAACACCTCACTTAATAATAATGAAGTTGATATAGAGAGAAGAATACCGCCGGACGTTAACTGGGAAGGCAAGACTAAGACAAATCTCGTGCATTACTCGCGCGCCGATAACGGCGACGTTTCGACGTTCATATCAAACAGTGGGGAAGACTTATGAACCACATGTATAGAGTAGAAATCTGCAGAGGGATCGAAAAAGATCAGAAAATGTTTGGAAATTATTATTGTCGATTTTTGAAATGATTTTGTTTATACAGGGTGTAAGGAACACCGTGACTTTTCCGTGGGACCTGAGTTCTAGACATGATTCCAGACCCCACTGCGTTGGAATTTTTCATCGGTCTTTTCATGAAAATTGCAGTTTTTTTTCGCGTTTTTTTAATTTTATGTGTCATAAAATCATTTTTCCTACGTATTTCAATAATATTTTCATAAACAAAATCATTATTAAGCCGTTTTCACAAAAAAAGGCAATGTAAATGAAACACTAAAAACTGCTCCCGATCAGCTGATTCGTAAAGGTACTCGTCGGTCATCGCTCTCTTGCAAATCTAACCGAAAGTGACGTCAAAACCGAACCAATACTCATGAGCGACAAGCGTAAGAGATAGCGCAACTATTGCGCGCGCACTCGCACGCATTATTCGTAATCCTGCCTACTATTCCTTTAAAAAAAGCCGCGCGCTTTGTAGGCACCGCTAGCCGCCTTTGTCGACACCGCCAGCGCGTCGCCGACACCTACAGCGGTATCGGCGAGTGACGTACCTGTGACACTGGATAAAATAGTACATCGATTTTTGTTACACGGGTTCCATGTTATAAAATAGAAAATCACCTTCTCAGCGTTTATCAACTTATCGTCCTACGAAATTTATTAAAACCTTTTATTATTAACAGTTTGTTATTGTTTAGAATTCTGTAGTTCTAAAACATGTTGTTATAAACAATAATTTATTTTTTCTAAAATTAAACTCTGTTTTGTTACTAATATCCATCATCTACTAATGAAATTCCTGCCTAAAAATTTTTATCATTTTTTTTCCTACGAACTGCTGAATAATTATTCCAGTCACATAAAACAATTATGTTCTTTATAATAACTATCGTGAGACTGATTCATTATTAAATGATGTAACGGTTTACTCACGCGTATTTATCGGGGTAGCCCGACTAGTTTCGGACCCAACCGGAGTCCTTAATCATGAGCAGACGCGGCGGGATCGCGAGTCGAACGTCGTCAGTTGTCGGGCTACCCCGATAAATACGCGTGAGTAAACCGTTACATCATTTAATAATTATGTTCTTACACAAAAGTACATTTTGTGATTTATCAATTTTAAAGGTTTAAGTTAAGTACTTTATTGTCAAGAATAATTTTACGATATTCACTTCGACCTCATGTAATTTATCGATAAAGAATCATAGGTACCTAGGTCCAACACTACTCAAAGGTAAAACCGAAAGTTCGGCTTTTTTCAAAATAGTACCTATTTTTACTCAGTTTGTTCCTTACGCTAATCGAATGTGCATGTGCAATCGGGTAATTCGCGGACTAATTATCGTGTAGGCAGACAATTTTATTGTGTTAAGTGATATAAGTGCGTTTGTTGTGTGTGTATTATTTAAATTACGATCCTAGTAGCTCGATAGGTTATTTTACCGCCCGGGAAAATGGCAACATGCTAATGTGTTATGGCGAAGCACGTGGCAATGCAAGTCTCGCGATGAACATTTACTGGACGCGGTACTTTTTGCCCCGGGTTCAGCAGCAGATTTTTCGCCGCGCCAAAATTTGTGTGCACGTAGATGGCGGACATTTCGAAATTTGCGAACCTTATCTGGTTAGAAGTGAGCGAGATTAAGGTAAGAGTAGGTTTGATTTAATAATACACAAGACACAGATTGAAGTCAGAGAGTGTAAATTGATTGGTATTTTTTTGTGATTGTTTTTCGTTACATCACAACATTTTTATAAAATGCGCGCGCGTTTCGAATGTTTCGATCGTGTCGCCGAGTGTCGCCCTCCTACCACATTGCAGTTCGTGTAAGTACGTACGCTGAGCGTAAGGATCGCGCGGTAACCAATTCATTGCGTGCTCAAAAATGACTAAATCTATAAATATTAATCTCCGACGGTAGCGACTTCTTTAATATTAATTAACACGTTATTTTAAAGTCATTATGCGACTTTGGTGGTACGGTGTTCCTTACACCCTGTATTTAGAAACTAAATGCCAACGCGTGGAATAGTAACTCAAGGCGGCAATTTTTTTGGGCAGTTGTTTTAGCAAACCCACCGACAGAGAACTGAGCAAATTATTTGAAAACAGCAAAAATCCTGAAGAAAAATGATTCAATTTTCTACGATATCACTAAATTTTATCTATTAAAAATTACATTCCTGCTTAAATTTAAGAACGCGCAAGCCACGAACCCATAATAAGACATAGTTTAACAAGCGTGAGTTCTAATCTTTTCGCTCACACGAACGACAATATTAGTGAAATCCGTGAAGTAATACTTTATTTTCATCAACTTACTTTAAATATATCTAAATTGTGTCCTTTACAATATGTCTAACCAATATCAACAGAACAAAGCTTCACTGGACACTTCATCCACATAAAGTAAACAGTTTGTACATTGTCCTAAGCTCGTACCGGCGTCGCATACACATTTAAACGATTCATGCGTTACAAACACGTATCCCAAGCCCGGCCTTAAGACATACGGACAGAGTGGATCTAAAGCGAGTAGTGAATGGCCCGGCCCTCGCTAGATCAATGGGGTTTAACCTCAATTTATTGGTCAAAACGGGCGGGAGGCAGGCTCGTGTCAAATTAATCGCCTTCAATATTGCCCATAATTCTGACCATTATTGGACTTACACTCTATATGCTGAATTGAGACTACATTCATTTAAAGTTTTATTGTAGCTTCAACTTAACATTCAATTTGGATTCGTTTTGAATGGTTTAGTAGCTAAATCCTTAAGTTCAGGAAGCCCCTTAGGAACTCGAATGGCCTCATAAACGGAATAATTCCATTATATTTTACGATCAACTATTAGTTTCGTCAATCACGCTATTTTGGATGGTCATAAATGGAGTACGCTTTGCTTGAACTTGTTAAACGCAACGCTTGTCACGCTCGCAATCGACAATATCTGAATTAATTCCATGACCGTTAAGAGTAGGCTTTATTAATTTATTATGTAATTAACGTATTATGAGCCAATGTTGTTGCATTGCTGGCCCTTTTTACATTTTCTCTAGCTAAGGCAAATCAAGCCCAGACCGGAATCGAGCTGGGCTGAGCGTAACACCATCTACGCATGGGTCTGCCACGTACCTATAGTCTTTTGTTTTATTGGTGTATGCAATTTAGTCATTATACGTTTTCATATGCTGTCACAATATACATACATTTCCTTAAAACTATTACAAAATTTATAAAATATAATAATAAAATCTAAAATTTAATAATCTGAAGAAAAATACGAACAAACTAACACGACAACTTGATACCGCGCGCTGTTTTATATTTATGGAATATTCCTATCACCTGCGTGGGGCGCGCGCGCACTTTGCCGTGCGCCGGCGCCGCCGCCAGTGCCGCTCGATCAGCTGTCGAGGAACGACATCTACTAGTGCTCTGTACGGCACCCTGCCGCGTACGCCCTCGTATTAATTCTCACACTGTACTGATTTTGCTAGTGGCTCATATTCACCTTGCACCCTATCAAGGCTTAAAATTATTAATAAATATTAGAATACTTGAATATACAAGTGATTTAGTGTTAGTTCGTCCCGTACTGGGTAAGTTGTACAATTTATTATAATTATGGGTTGTCTTCAATAATGTGTGTCGCCACCGCCGCTTAAGAAAACGCTATTTGTTTTCAACTCATTGTACATACTGTTCTTGTAACATTGCTCGCTTTGGTCCGCTTATAACAGCTATTTTTGGCATCACCATGATACCCACATTTGTAAAAAAAAAAAAAGGTATCAGCTGATAATGTAAACTATCGCCAACACCAGATATTTTAGACTTCTTACTTTCTTTTACTAATTCTTATTATCATTAGTGCATTTTCGCTTGCGTACTATTTTCCTTCTTGTTACCTACTGAACCTAGACTAGCCTTCTAGTAGATGCCAACCTCTTTCTGTAAGGTGGTGAAGGCTTGCAAGGGTGGCTTAACAATATAAGCTCCTAATGCTATTTTGGAACGACGGTTCCAGGGACTTCTAAGCGGTTGAAGACCTGTGCTGAAGCTGGCTGATGGAACTGCATCCTGCATTGCTCCGCTGACTGACTGTCGCCGAGGCCATCCCGACACCCCCGACTGACACCAAACAGGAGAGTGCGGTGTTCGCAACCTTCTACGTGGTCCGACCTTTGTACCGGCCTTACTCATTGCCCTCTCATTACGTATTTACCTAGGTTACTGTTAAGTTTATGCGAACATTTTAAATATAGTTTAATTTTTATTTTTACTTGCGATCGTTTCATTTTATAATCCTGAAAGATAAAAAGGAACGTGACAATGCCAAAGGAAATTCGACCTTGTGGATGAGCAAGACATCTTTTTGGTATCAAGTAACTTCAAGGTTGATTGGATCCTCATTTTGTCTTTTTTTTGTATCGATGGTTTTAAAATAAACCTGACGAGACAATTCGGTTGAAATAATCGCATTTAGAATTGTAACTAAAACATAATTTATTTGATAATCTTATGATGTAATTAATTATTTAAATTAATTAACTCTTGTTTGAATGGAGTCGTATGTCTGTAATTGGGTGTTAAAGTATTAACATCGGGTTTGAGGTCAGTGATCAATAAATGAAACTGCAGCGCGGTGACGAACTCCGGAATTTACGATTTTAATTCGAGAGTGTTCCGATTGTGGTTCGTTTGTTTTAAATATTTACATTACACCTAAACCAACATTTAGCGGTTGGTTACAATGGTCTATCTTTTCTACTTGAAACAGTAAATATTGAAAGTCAATTGTAACGTTGGAAAATATACACACACAATGGATGGGCCATGTGGTGTGATTTGATCTTCGAAGTTAAAAAGTTATGTGTTGAAATTTAGTAACATAGCCAATAGCTGGGTAAAGGAAAAAAAAACTGGTCAAAAATGGGTCGAACTCGACATATTGAGAGTTCCGTAAAATTGGCTACGGAAAAACGAGTTTTCAAAAAAACCCGGTACACATAAAATATCATGCCATACCAAGATTCGTCACGAAAATCTACCTAAGATAAAAAAACCTTGACAAAATATAAAAATATTAATATGTCGGGTCTGTGCGAGCTTATTCTATGGCAAAACCAAGAACGGGCCACGCTTCCCAGTGACCTCGGTCACGGCCAGCCCTCAAAGATAAATGCACCTATCATTAGTTATTCAACCTAAAGATATTATACCAACGGCGAGTGATTATGGACGTAATATTTCGTCGCTGATCCTGATATTTATTAGAAGAAATTTCATCATAATTTTATGAAAAAGACTAAAATTTCACTCATTTTATGAAAACAATTTATATACGGCTACAACGTGTAGCATTCGTTAGTTAATATTCAATGTTTATTAACAATCGTAGCATTTGGTACGCTACGCGACACGGTCTACGACGTAGCATGTAGTGCTTGATTTAATCAATTGTTTTTGTTTATGATAGAGTTCCGTGTTAACAAATTTGTGCTTTAAAAATCCTTACCACGAATATAGAACATAGTCAAAATAAACAAAAAAACTGGAAAATTATTTAAAGTTAAAATTTCAAATGTGTGTCTGTTACACATTTACTCCTAAGCCAGGGAACCAATATCAAAAATATAGTTCATCAATGGAAAGCTAAACTATTAGCGACAGCTGTAACATATGTATTTCTATGTAAGTACGCAGTTAATCTCCATATTCACGCAAATGGAAGTTGAACTTTAGTGAAACTGAGCGGAAGCCGCTAGTTTAGAACAGTAATTGGACAAATCTGCTTACAAAAGCGACTTAAAACTTCCTTTAACAAAAATCTGTCATAAAGACTCATAAAGAATCAGAGAAATTCGCCTAAAGATACCGTTCAGACGGTTAATAAAGTAACTCTGTATTACCTGTGTAGTAGTTTAAGACCTAAATACTGGAACATTTTTAAAGCCCTGTAATAGGAACAGTAATGTATTTACTTAAAAAGAACAAACGTTTATGTTTTCGTGATGGATTGCTTTGAATTTCCACGCAGCGAATAAATGCGCGAGACGTTGAACGGCGGTTCAGGTTTAGTCAGTGAGAGTAGAACTGACAGCTGTTCTCTCGAGGAAATAGGCGTTCATGAGTGTTACCTACACCTAATAAAGAAGGTCAATTACTGTTAGTAATATGTGGTCACAATCCTACAATGGCTCATGACTTCCGAGATACATCGGTTTGAAACACAAAATCGATGTATGTCATACTGACCTCCTCAATATTCATGTATCCCTATAAACTGGACATAAGTTGATATCTATGCCTCTTTAACCTCACAGTATTGCGTCAACATTCAGTAATGTTTGTAGGCAGGACCAATTTGCATAATATCCCACCTACCACGAAATTTGTAATTCAATTTAGCTGTTGCCCAAAAACATAGTTTATCAAGATTATGAACATTTGTCTTTCATTATAAGATGATTTGGGAGAGAAAAAATGGTTGAGTTCATAAATTTCATACCTTCCACTTCAGTGGGGGGTCTCTTGTTGTGAAATATGAACGCTGTGTACCGGCGTGCGGACGATATTGGATTTTTTGTAACAAATATGAAGACTGTGTTCAAGAATTCCCTAGAAATGTTTTATGAACTCCGGCCCGATATATTTTTAGCGTTCCATTACCAAAGGGTAAATCCGAACCCTATTACTAAGGACACGTTGTTTGTCGGTCTGTCACCGGGCTTATCATCTCATCGCATCTCATTAAATATTAAAACTAGGAGTTGAAAATTTTAAGATGATGTCGCTATAACACGGAATGTAAGTTGTCAAATTAAGGTAAAAGTTAGTGTGATAAGTTCTATGGGTGATTAGTTTTAGCAGTAAATTTGATTTTATATAGCTTATTTGTACGGAACCCTCGGTGTCGCGAGTCCCACTCGCACTTGACCGGGTTTCGATTTATTTATCAGTGGAATTCTATTTTAGTTTGTCGTGAAGACAAAAGTCTCAAGTCTAGTATCATAATGTTATCGGCAGTGGTAATAACGCTCGTTGTGGATGCTTCAGATGTGAGTGGTTGATTCTATTTATATACCTATTAACACTATGTATACAATACCTAAGTTACAAGAAAGAAATTACGTACTATCAAGGTTATTACAAACTAGCTAAGCTTTTAAGAACTGTGTCAGCTCAAAGGCACAAGGCACAAGGCAGGGCAAAATTATTGAAGAAAACAGATGGATGGAAAGAACCTAATTTAGTGGCAAGCTATGCCTACAATCTTAAATTAAAAAGTGAAAAGTGTTATAATATAAGTCACCATAGAAAACCCACCAACTTCTGAATCTAGGTGTCTTGCTCGTGTGGCTTGAATGTTTGAGAAAACCCTGCGAAACAAGAATCAAAATTCCTTATTGACTTCAAAAATGTTTTAAGTATACTTGTAGTAAACAATTCATTGTCAACATTATTTAATTAACAAATAAACCAATAAACCAAGAGACAGTAAACAGAAAACAACTTCATAAAACATTGAGATGCGATTTATGAAGTGTCAGGGTAATAGCTAATTTCCCCGTTAAAAACCTCCCTACGGGCAAGTTTACAGAGCCTTCGCCAAACAAAGACATCTGGCAAGCATATACTTATAGTTGAACGAGCGTGACGTCACGACAACAAGGGTCCTTACACCTCTACCACTTAATGAACCCGTTGCAATTAACCGGTTAACCTAACCCCTAGGTATGTACCAGCCTTTATTAAAATGACCCATTCGAAAATATGGAACAAACACCGTTACAACAAAAATTTTAACATGTATGAAGTCGTTGAGATTAATAAGTTTAAAGTTTTATGCAAATTTTAAGGTAAATAAAAGAGTACTTTTTTATCTATTCCTAGGTATACGATTCTTAAAAGAAAAAATCACCCAGGCCAAATGTTTGTGAAAAGAGTACGATCATTTGTTTTGTATCTGAGTGCTAACTATCTTAAAGAAATATTTTATCTTGTGAAATATATAAGCATATGTTGTCTAGTCATACAACAAGCTTTGCTTAGTTTGAGGCTAGATAGCGTTGTGTGAAAGTTGTGAAATATTATAACAGATACATCCGAAATTATATAAAAGGAACAAAACGAAGACAAGATCCCATCAAATTAACCCTGCATTACAAAATCTGATCACTACAAAGAAAAAAGTTCTCTAACAAGGCCATAAAATTCGTTCGAGAGCTACAAGTGTATTCCAAAGGAAACACGAAACCATCGTCAACGAAGATTAAGTTGTCTTAAACTGCGAACAATTACGTGAGTAAAACACGGTGGCCCTTATCTTAACGTTCTTGTAGTGAGAGCCTACCACCTATAAAAGTAAATGTGTTGCGGTTGTGGAAGCGTGACAGCATGATGCAAGCTGTAGAGCGCTCTCTCTCTCACACAACTATAATAATATTACTATAAGATATGGTGGTAGGTCGTCTGACCATTACAGGAGCAAGGTCGATAGATGTCGTCGGTAAGGAAACAGACATTGTTACGATTCATTTGTGGTTTCATGGGAAATTAGTAGTGCGATAATTTAGTATTTTTTTAACTTTTAGTACAAAATAAAACTAGTACACAGGGATACATCTCAAACCTAGCATTTGCTTGTTGAATAGTCCGAGGCTTACGACGATAAGTCTTCTCATTTGTACTATTTTAGACACTATAAAGTCACACATATTAGCTGATTATTCCCCATCAAAAAATAAAAATTAATTATAACTGAATAATGTAATCACTCTTCGAGTTAATCCGACCAAAATAGATGTTTTATTGCCGACATTACACTATTACTATTGGTACCTAGGTACTCCAGATTATTTTTTTAAGCTTACTTATTAAATATACAAATACATAATTTTGAGGTTTGGAGCGGCATTGATGAGTTTTTCGGGCACAATCAAACCAGTGCACCCCAATGTTTAAAATACATGGAACGACACTCTTTAAAACACGTAGTAATGCTAGTTAGCTAGTTACTTTTATGGTATTCGTCAATATTCATAAAAAAGTTTTATGCAAATATTTTGGTGTGTAATTGGAGTAATTTATTCATTTTTTTTTGATACGGTGTATGTTCTTACAAACCATGTTCCTGTTTTAACATTAAAGGTGGGTTGTTACGATCCAGACGATGAGAAATAACTTGTTCCACTCTTGTTTATTTCCTATTTCATTACGGCTACCAAATGGTCCTAAAAGTACCGTTCAAAGCAAATACACTACACACATACAGCCTGATAAATATAGTTTACGTAACTAAATGAAGGGGTTAAAAATCAGCCGGACCCGGCTTGCTGGCAAGTATATTTTTATTCTTCCAATTTGGGCTTTTACACACGAGCCAAACGATGAATAATTCAACGGTGTTGCATGTTTCAAGCAGGGAAAAAGTTTTTTAATACGAGCATCCGTTCGCGGCCCGTGTCAAACTTTCATAATGTGGACCAAATGATGTTAATTAATAAGCGACTTAGCATGAAGCTGTGTAATCCCACCCAGCTGCGAATATTCTACAATAATAAAATATTTTGTGTAACAGCTCGACTATTTCTTGGACTAATTTGTAAATGTAATTGAGGTAGCGGTGTAAGAATTTTGATTAAAATAAATTGCTTAGTGAGCTGTTTGCAAGATGAATGAGCTGTTTCGTGGTTGTCCACAGTATAATAAATAAGTACGAATAATAGATGTGTTAATTTTAGTTAAACAACAAAATAGAAAATTACAAAGGTTACCTGCCTAAAAATATATTTATGAATGTCCGTATATATACTACACTTCTTTTTGTTCTCTTATTTTAAATATAGCGCAGACTGCGATATTTGAAATGTCATCTTCACTAAGAAGGTACCCACTGCTAGTTGCTACACAATCATCAATCTGAATCCATCAATCAATTAACAATTTACATTTTATGTAGAAACCTATAATTAACTCTAAACCATACCATTCTCTAACCCAAAAAAAAAACACGCCATAATCTCACACATAAGACTACCAAACATATATTATCTATACAGATCTACAGATAAACACATAATCACCTCGTAGGTATCTCAAACGATTTACGAACGCCCGTTAATACACCTCCCTTTTACGTGCTATTTTATTTTTGGCAGCAAAAAATGTTGAGCGCTCAATATCAAAGACTAAAAGCCTCGTCGACATTAAGTGATGTGGTGTTAATTACCGAGAAGCCTCCTTGTCTCGTTGACATAAAAAAATATCTGAGAAAACATTTTGAACTTCAGCCATATAGAAAATCGCTTGTCATGAGTCGGCGAGGTCAATTGGTATTATTCTATTTGCAGTTCCTTTCCTTGTGTACGTTTTAAGCTGGTTTTTGGTATGTAATGAGAAAAATCAGCTGTCTGTGTGTCCGTCTGTCACCAGCCAGGGTTTTACTTTGTTATAGGCACATGATTTTGATGGTGCGTAATTCGACGCAGGGATATTTCGGATTCGTATTTGGATTCGAACCAACGACTTTGATTCCATCATTAGACTTGCTGTACCGTACGTACATACATTCCTTTTGGGCTCAAATGTTTATAATGTGCACAATAAGACTGAGGCACATATATACGAGATAAAAATACCCTAGTTTAAGAATAGGCAAACAGACTGGCAGACATTCAAACTTATAACACCCCTTTTTGCGCCAGGGGTTATAAATTTATACATATAAATGTCTGTCAAATTATAGCGACGTTAAATGTATCTTTAGAACTCTTGAATAAAATAACTATACACATTTTATGAATCATCAAAATGTGATAACAAAGCTTTTACAGCAAGTTTATTAACTGTAACCTCTTTTTTGTTAACCCTGAAAAGATGTAAAAGATTTCATTTAAAAACCGCTACTAAAATTAATAGACTTATAGCTCTTTTTAACGGGGTGTCTAGACATAATGAACATAAGAATATAAGTACTCTGAATACTTCTAAACTGTATTTACGTCTACTAAAATATTTGTAATGTTACCTTAAATACTGTGTGATTATTATATGGAACTAAAGGGTTATAAAAAAGTTAAAAAAAGCTGCTTCTTTAGTTTGGATACACCAACTGTTTGATTAGAATAATACTGACATTGATGAATGAATACTGACTTTTTTAGTTCCATACCTTAAGAGTACAAAAAGAGTCCCTGTTACTTAGGGTCCGTTGTCTGTCCGTCCGTCTGTCTGTCACCGGGCTTACGCCTTAAGAACCATAATAGATAGTTCATATTTTCACAATCCGCGTTGTGAAAGTTGAACTTGATCCATTTTTCGTGGTCCGATTGTGTTGAAATTTTAACAGCATATGTTATTGAATGACAAAGCAAATGTCAAGACTAAGAGGTAGGTAGTTTTTGTTGCACTGTAGAGCAAAACTCCTGCCAACTCTTTCTATCCAGTACTAAGATGGACCAAAATGACAGACTATCTTCATAAACGACTAAATGTTGTCAGTCGTCAGTTCAAACAGGTCCAAATATATGTAATATAGTACAGTATGTTATGAAACAGCTGCAGGCTAGTGAATAGCCATTGCCAGTCAATAATCCTTGCCTGACAGACGTGCCACCTACATTTGTAGGTATATAATACTATATAACACAACACATATATCACACTGTCACAAAACGGATATTCGAGGCAGAGGTCTATATATCAATCGCCTTAAACATGTAATTGAATATTACAAATGTATTTTGCAAACCAAATATAACGTCGATTGGATAGAAACCACAGAGGGTGTCCATTTCCGAAATCCGCAGTGAGGCAATAAAGTGGTAGGCAATAAATAACTGATACAACCCCGAAGCCTGGAAGTGGTCGCTGCAGTTTGCCGTGCGATGCTTTATACATTGTAACTGTTTGCTGACCATTGAAAACGGTTTTCTTTTTTGGGGTTCTGTTTGTCTGCCCGTCCGTTTGTCACTCGGGTGTATCTCATAAACCGTTTCAGTTAACTAATTTTTATTGCTGTATGTCTGTTGCTATTCTAGAAAAAACAAATATTAATCAGCTGATAATTTAAGATCAGCGATGTGCACCTAAAGGTTGGATAGGAGTAATTTTTTTGTAAATTGTTTGCAATCCCACTCCTACCTTCTTGACCGGTTTTTTTTCTATCGTTAGTGTCGATAATCTGTTTTTTAATATTTTCATGCTCATGTTATCGAATTGTCTTTTGATTTTGTAAGGTCGCGTGGTGAAACTGCCAACAATTCCCACTGCGGTTCGATCATTGCTTAAGACATATTTGTTCAACAAATATTTACTTCATGTGTCTGCAAATCCCTTTGAGGTATAAGCTGATCGATGTAAAGACATCGAAACGAAAAAGTTCAAATATATGTAAACGAATTTACAGACACACTAAACTAAGAAATTTTAAAATAAATAGTTGTTTGAAAAAGGCAAACTAAAAAACCTCAAACTCCGGAGCGTTGCATTAAAATAAATTCAGAAGTTTCCTTCTTTACATGACTCATGATGTGAAAGCAAATTTGCTTTCAAAATTCAACAAGTTTAAAAACTATTTTGCTTTTTATAACGCTACCCTGTTGGTATTTTTATAAGTTATTTTTACTAAGGAAATTAAGGGGCAAAGTGGAGCTGCAGCAACCATATTTTTAAATTTTGAGTTACAATTAACATTTGCATATATAATCTTGTTTTAACATTAGAACTTGAGTTATGATGGTTAATTGTTTTCTAGAACACCGAGATTTATAAGATAAAATAGACAAGCAGTTTCGCTCACCATAAAGGCCTATATACTCGTACATCATCTACTCAAAGGCAATGACATAATTGAAGTATACTTCCATAACTAATGATTAACTCTTAGGTCTTTGGATATACCTAAAACAAGAAAATATCAACCTTACAGTTCCAGTATAAAATCAGATCTTTGTCTAGTATTAGTGCAATGACATATGCTGTCAAAATTTCAGCGCAATCTTACATAGGAGAGTGAATAAAATTTAACTTGTAAGATTTTGATTACAGATAGACACAACGGGACAGAAACGATTATTATTCCTATACATAGAAGAATAGAGTAATACAATCATTAAAGAAACGGTGAGCATTCTATAGATAAGCGGACGTCGATTTTGTTTTTCAGACTGAAATTATTTTCGTATTTTTTGTACAGGACCTCGTTTTCTTTTTTAAATATTTTTGGTATTGTCTAAAGAACTGAACTCATTCTTTGATGGATGGCCAGGGCATGAAGTCGTGAGAGGCAGTTTAAGATGAAGTATTGTGTAAGACTGAACACTGTTATCTTCATAATTCTTTGCGAAGCCTGGCTTGGAGCCAGCGGACAACGGAATCTGAGAAATAAGACAAATTTGGGACATGTTTTCTTTTAGAAAGGTTTATTTATTGTGACTTTTAAAACAAAAGCCTGCATATTGGCTGAATTTGTGGTTTCATTTTTGTGACAAAAAGTCACAATTTCCGATGCCATAGCATTCGGAATTCCTTGATAGTATTCTTTCGAAGTCATTCATTCTTTATCATCATTTTTCATCTCATCACATTTTAAGCTAATAAAAACAAGCATACTTATAACAATCCTCTTTCCTATTACAGTCTATTTGTTCAAGGCGTATCAAACTATTATTGTTCCTTTCCTCGCAATGCTATCGATACACCCCATTTTACTTGAAAATTACCTTCTAAAATGGGTGTGCAACAGGCGTGAAAGTGTACTAAAAATGCATTAGTCTAAGCGGAATTCGAATCAAGCATGAATTATGGATGCATTTGATTTCAATGTTTATGTGTCACTGCTCACGAACGTTTGCCTTCGTAAATGTTTGTTTTGAATGCCGATGTTTGTGCGTATCTGTAGTGTGTAGCGTCCAGTCATCTAGAATGTTGGGAACTGTAGCTGAGTTCTACGCAAGCACTTATCAGAAACTGGTGTTTAGTTTCTCCTTTGGGTTACAGAAATCTGTTTATATTGAGTTTAGTTCATCCTTATGTAAAATACGTTTGTTTGTGCTACTTAATATTTTCATGTTCAAAATATGTTTGAAAAATAAACATGTACTCGTCTACCATAAGACGTTACATGATACAATAGACAAAGCGGTATAGGTTAGGTAAAGCGAATGTCAGAAGTAGCAGGTTCGATTCAAGTGTGAGGATTTTTTTTACATTGCATTATTCGTATTTCATTGAACATGTTTTATTATTTAGCGCTAGCCTATAGAATAATAAAAAAAGACCAAAAATAATGGTCTCAAAAATATTTGACTACTAAACTAAACAAAACTTTTACATTGAACTTAGGTAAAGTAATTTAACTTAACAACAGCGTTATTTGCTGAACGAGTATGTTTTCCTCGTAGTCTAATAAAGCATTTATTATAGCCTTTTAAGTTTCCAACTCGATGTTAATACGAACTATTAGAAAAAAGTTCTTAAATAATCACTTTAACTAAGGCTGGTACAGAAGATTAACGAAGCGTTCTCGTGTTAAGCATGTGACTTTATTCGTGTTTAAAATTATTAAAGAAAAAACTTTATTATATTTCACACTAAGGTTTTAATTAATTGGCGTTAGGTTTTGATATTAAGGAGAAATAGGATTATATATTGCCCTGTGTGTGTAAATTTTATTTTCTAATACTTGAATGTTCTTTAAGACACAGAACAAATTGTGACCCAAAAAACCTCAATGTAATAAAACTAAGACAAAGTCCTACTTATCTGAATTAAAAATCGTTTATCCGACAAGAATTTGCCATGAATTCAAAATGGAAAAAAAGTATTTGGAAATGACAATATGTGTTGTGTTACTACTTTGAGGAAAAAATAAAACTTTTTTTTGTATATAAATATGTTTACTTTACTTTTTTACGGTGAAGATGCCGCCGATTCCTCACCATTCCCTTCTTATATCCTTGAACACTGTACAAATTAGCCCATTATAAGTTTTTAATTTCACACTTAACTGCTATTACCCTAATACCACAAGTCGTGTGTGATTAATGTTATCCAGGTCCCAGTACCGAGTTAGTTCAAACGTAATATTCTGATGAACATATTTCATTTACAATTTATCGCGGCTCTGGTTAATACATGCTTAAATTTAAATTAATTGGGAATGTTGTTGAATTAACCGAACGTGATATATTGATCCACTAACTCAGTTGTATTCAATGTGAAACGGACTAAAGTAATTATGCTGGATGTATTGAGTGTGCTGTTTATAATTTTAATATGAACTGATTATAATTTTGCCACGTGATTTTCGGGTTTATAGAGCGACTTTTGAACGGTACACAAATACTAAGACTAATTAAATTGTACGGTTTCTGAGTGGCGTGTGAGTTGGTCGAAAAACGATTTTCGTTTTCGTATGCGAAAGGACTAACTACGGAGACTAATACACACTTATAACGGACTTTAATTTATACACATCTAGTCAAAATTCTTGATATTTACAAAGGACTTAACATTATATTAGTAAAGTACAAAGTGCATTTATTCTCACTTTGTGTACGTAAGGTTGGCATTGAATCACGATGAAGTGTTTGTAACGTACTAAAAATAAACGAATACAATAAATCGACAGCATACGAAATTCAACCCTAGAAAACCGCTGAAGAAAAGGGACCGAGATGAAAAACTATAACATCCTCAAAACATTGTGTAAACGGGTATTCTTAATCGGCTCCGGGAATTTTTGGTACAAAGAAAACGAGATTGGGGACGACCGTCGGCTGGTTTATAGGGCATACACTGCCCTGCTGTTTTTCATATACGGTTTCATGACAGTACTGGAACTTATGGCCGCCGTGATTGGCGACTTTCCCGAAGAGGAGAAACGTGACTCAGTCAGCTTAGCCGTCAGCCACACAATAGTTATGATAAAAATATTTTCGGTTATTGCTAACAAATCGCTGATAAAAACCCTGAATCATAAAATGGTGACAGTTTGCGAGAGTTACGAAGATAGCGCGTTGATGGCGGAGAAATATAAGATCATCAAAATAAACGTTGTGGCTTTCATTGCAATGGTTTATGGGTCCGTGGCGTGCTTCGTATTTGAAGGGTTAAGGAAAGTGTTTACTGGTTGGTTTGCATTTCATTTTACTAATAAAAATTAAGGAATGCTCGAACTTTGATCGTTATTTTGAATAGCGTATTCTTAGACTTGTTCTTTATGAGTCGTTGTAGCCTATTTCCAACAACCTGGTAAATTCTTATCGCGATAAAAAAATCTTTAAAACACCTTTAATATAAGTAAAGTACCTATATAGTCTAAGTTGATTTTAGATAATATGTGTTTATTACTTTTTCATTACGTTTTATAGTTATTATGTATCGTTAAGATTTTCCAAGATATCCTTAGAATCTATTTTGCTTATATCAAGATTACTACGCTTTTAAGTTTTGGTTTATAAATATAAAATTATTATAAGATCGTTATATAAAATTCGTATTTATAAAATTATTATTATTTACAATAAATAGAGATGGCAAAATTTCATAGCATCCCAGTATTGTAATTATTTTATATTTTGATTGTAATAACTTTGATTATAGGAGCTCACTTCGTGACAGTCGTGACGTACTATCCGGTGTTTGAGGACGACTCAGCGTTAGCCACCGCTATCCGCATCGGAACCACTCTCATCCTATGCATCATGATGGTCACTATGATAATAACAGTCGACGCCTTCACAATGATAACCCTCATCATGTACAAATACAAGTTCATCACTTTAAAGCAGTACTTCGAGAACTTAAGAGAGGACTTTTTTAAATTGCTCGACGCAGGACACACTGAAATGGCCACAGAAAGGCTGGCTAATGGACTCGTCGAGGGAATAGAAATGCACAAAACCCTTTTGAAGTACGTTACTATAGAATTTTCACTTCTTTTTTAACAGACACACGTATAACACGGGTAGAAGAATTTATTTCGGATAATCATTCACTTCAATGGATACGTTGAATTGTAATCAAGGCAGACTCGAACACTTACAAATAAATGTTTTAGAACTTGAATACGCAATCAGTCCTGGAGGAATCCAACATTCATCAAGGTCGATCGAATGTCAATCGGAGCATAATTCTTTTTATCTCATCAGGTTATCGACAGACATCGACAAAGCGTTCGGCACCGTGATGGCGCTACAAGTTTGTCAAAGCTCGGGCTCGGCCGTTTCTCTCTTGCTTCAAATTGCCGTAAGTAATCGAATTGTTACGCCCCCAGTACGTTCGGGAGTTTGGGAATTTTGAAAAAGTGCGTATTATTTGTCTTGATTACGCATTCATCGTATTACACCCGCTGAATCTCTGTTTGCGCGATACCGTAGCTATGTATTTGCCGGGAATAGTCGTGATTTCATTGAGTGCGCCGATGTTCGTGTTCTTTATCCTGCTTTTGTTTCTTACGGTTATTTATTGCCGATATATTTTTACATTTTCGAGGACATTGGGTGAAGCTATAAAGAAAACTTGTTTAGGTATAATGTGGACAGAAATAAGGCAAACATTTAATACTTAAGCATTGTGTAATATGTTTTTATACAGTTCCTTTTGCAATAATTACTAAGTAACTTGAACGTGTGTAATATTTATGTGCGAGCTCAAAGGATAGCTTATAGGCTTATAAGTAACTGGTTAATCCCTGACACGTGCTTAGTTTTGGGACATCTAAATCACTCAAGTGTATCTCAACTGAATATATATTTTTCTATTTAGTTGTTTATAGATAACTTGTAGATATAGAGGAAAGCTGAAGATAAAACTCAGTGGCGTGATATGGGAGAGGGATATGCCCAGCAGTGGACTAAGACCATGATGATGATAGAAGTCTTTTTAATGACAATAAATAGTATATCTCTGATGGTTACAATGCAACTGATAAATGGAGACCAACTCTTAGTTTAATAGAATTATAATTCTTATTCGTATTGAAATACAAAATAGAATATCATTTAACATTTCTATGAAATGAGATAAGATTATTGTTATTTGCAACAGGATATTTTCCTTGTATGTACGCTGTGTTAAGTATGTAAATTAAAATATATTTTAAATTTTTCAGCTTTCAGACTTAACGTTTGTCGCAAGCATGAAGATAGTATTCTTCGTAATCGCATTGTTCTTCTTACTTGCACTGTTTCTATGCAACGCCGGGGAAATAACGTATCAGGTATTTTTATATGATACTAGCTGTTGCCCGCGACTTCGTCCGCGTGGTTAGAAGATATAAGTTATGATTTATATGTGCCCTGCTTTTTCCAGATTTTCCATTGTATCTTCGCTCCTATTGGTCGCAGCGTGATGGTATATAGCCTAAAACCTTCAACACAAAAATATTTTTTCAATTTGAACCAGTAGTTCCTGAGATTAGCGCGCCCAAACAAACAAACAAACTCTTCAGCTTTATATATTAAGTATAGAGTATAGATTTGTTAGATGTATTCGATATTTCCGTATAAGGAAAATGTAGTTCTACAATGTGTCAACAAACTATTGAGTTGAGTACGGATGTTATTATAGTTCGTGGCATCTTGCGTGAAAACAAAGCAAATATTTTGTAGCTAAGAATAACTTTCAAATTGACGTATTTTTACGAACGAGTAGGTTATATTGGGTTCTGATTCGTGGTCTATATATAAGACTAGCTGCTACCCGCGACTTCGTTCCCGTGGGTAGAAGATATAAGTTATGATTTATACCTGCCCTGGTTTTTTCCCATTTTCCATTGTACCTATCTTCGCTAATATTAGTCGCAGCGTGATGGTTTATAGCGATAGCGATGAATGGTCTATTCAACACAAAAATAATTTTTCAATTTGGCCCAGTAGTACCTGAGATTAGCGCGTTCAAACAAACAAACAAACTGCTCAGCTTTATATATTAGTATAGATTATAGAAGTATAGATTGGAATTTCTATTATGAAGTATTGTTATATCGATATATTTTTGTAATATTGAGAGGCTACCACAACCTATTAAAGTAACTGTATGGATAGCCTAGGGGTTGAGGTCATCACGCTAAACCAATCCTGCGAAGGACAAGCGTTCGTGTCATCCAATATTACTTATGCATGTCACTTGTTTTTTTTTTAATAAGACTTGCACTAGAGATATCAAGAATCTTTGAGCAGTATCGTGCGGCACTACCACGCTCGCTTCCTCTACTGTTATGGAAGGTTTTCGTGAAATTTATTACTCAAACATGCCGAATTAAATTTGTATTCTCAAATATAAAAAAAAATCAATGTAGTTTGAAGAAGTTTTCTCTGTTTCTAAGGTATTGTGCTTGCATAGTTCCATAGTTATAATATCAGCGAATATTTCTGTATTCGACCTCATACAAATTCTACCTACAAACTTCACTAATGATGATGACATTATTCGTAATGATCGCAAACCAATAATATAGCTCGTACATCAAGATTGGCGACACTAAACTCAATTTGATACAAACAATATAATTTTGGAAGAAATATGTAACATTACGAGCAAATGCGACAGCCGCTAACATTCACAGAAATGTCTGTGGAGTCAGATATAAAAATAACTTACGACATCAAAAGACTACCGCCACATCTTAAAGTCATGTTTGTGCAGTTGTGGGAAAGAGATAGCGCTATACACGGTGTAGAGCGGTGTCTCTTTTCCACAGCTACAATGATATAACTTTGAGAGGTAGCGGTAGGCCTTAAGGTCAGATCCGTGGCCATCAACATAAATCACAAGTTCTGTACCTACGCCCTTGTTATTTATTTTTACCGCGTAAAAAATGAGGTTTTATGTTTTCAGGGTGTGTCTGTATTGTTTGTTTGGTGTAGATTCAAACTGAGGTTATCCACTATCGTACTAGACTGCATACATTCTAATTGCTAACATTCTAATTGTAATTAGAATGTTGATGTTTTGTAGTGCATACGAAATTATTTTATTCGAAAAAACATTCAATTGTTTTTGGTATAAAGACCCAAAAATGTTAAAAGGAAGGTTTCATAAAAATCACGTTGATAAATAAGTACTCTAAAAAAGAGTTTACATTCACTTTAAATTACGAAACCACGTGATGAATAATGCTTGTTTTTGTACCACCTTAACCCTACAGCGGGACAGTCACGGGCTGATATAATTTATTTCATTATAACGTTCATTTGGTACAAACAGTATTTTTTCGTCGACGTTATACACTGCTCGCTACGTTCGCGTGAGAGATTTAATTTTTTACCCAGTGTCATTTGGGGTATCAAGTGGCCTCTCGGCTTGATTTATAGCGGTATGGTACATTGTAAATATTCAGACTCGCCGAATCTCTTATATAGGTACTGTGGTTTTATTGCCATTTTGGAAGTGGGTGACAGGGAAACTTTATTTATTGTAACAATGTTATAGTCGACAGCTTTATATTTCGCACTTTTTTATTATGAGCGGATAGTATTTTTGTGGAACATTCTGTAAGATAGTCAAGGTCAGAAAATATATTAATACGCGATGGTATTTTATTAATGAGAGGATAAGAAATAGAGTGATAACCAGTCTGTCTTGGGTGAGGCGTGTTCTGTAACTGGGTTAAGGAGATCAAAGAAGCAGTTACACAGTCACAAAACATTGGAACTTACCTGCATTTGCTTAGACTGGCAGCCGATCCCAACACAGTTGGCAAAAGGCTACAATGATGATGATGGGGAAAAGATGATGATTCCTAGATATAGATAGAGTTGATTGTATATCAAAACATTTTACAGACATTCATGGTGCCTTCTTCTTGTGACTTTATCCAAGATTTGAATTGAACAATATTACAGCCACAGTTACATAACCATCTCACGTTTACAGGCTTCTCAAGTATCGGAGGCGATATTTTACTGTGGCTGGCAGTCGTGCCCGCCGCGGACGAAGTCTGCACCGCGCCGCAACATCCGACAACTGGTCGTACTGGCTATCTTGCAGTCACAGCGACCTTTAGTCATGAAGGCTTTCAAGATGCTGGAGCTTACTTACGGGACCTTTATATTGGTAAGATATAAGATTATGTTATTTATAAGTCACGATTAAGAACCTCGGGCTTAAAGTTCAAGATTGAAATTTCGATTACTGTAGGCAAGTCACTGAACTGATAGAATCTCTTCCAGATATTTCATTTTTGAGCTACGGCATTCTCTTAAATGTACAGAACGGAATATAGATGGGTTTTATTTTAATTTCATAAGCAATGCATACTTTTCATTTGTGATTACTTTAAGCTTATTTTCCTACAAAAATTGCCGTCTGCCCAAGAAATCTCTGCTAGCTAGAAACCGTCCGTAAAGTTTGTATGGCCACTAAAATGCTCAGAAGTAGGTTTATAAAAAGTTATGAGTTGAGATTATGTCGTTACATCACGTTAGTGATTAATCTCACGACAATGTAATCGTAGTAAAGGAATGAAAATGTTAAGGGCCGGGTCTATTCCGGAAAGGCTATAATTATAGAGTTAAGAAGAGGTGGAGGGTCTGCTATTGCCAGAACACTAGAAATACACATAAGCAGTGAGATAGTGAGCTTTAAGAATGTGTGTGCGTTAGTCTTGGAAGCCAACTAGTTTGGCTAACTAGGTTGAACTTGAACGAGGCCACATTGTGGAATTAAAACATTGTGCCGCGAGGGTTTCACAAACACACACAACATGTGACGTGGTGACCGATACCACTCGGCTATCCTTGCACTCTCTTACATGTCTCGAAGACAATTAAGGTTGGTTCGAAACGTTTCTCTGTCTCATCCACAAACCAGAAAATCCGCAAAGGGCTTCCGATGGGCAAAAAGGCCGCGAGTGGAGTTGTATTTTCGTTCCATACTCGCATCCCACTCGACTCTACCAAATGCATTTTTAATTAAATAAAATTGCTTAATGTATAAATGGACTAAAATATCAATAGCAAATCTGCATGACACATTATACCAGCAATGGGCGGACCCTGATTATGATAATTTCAATATTCAGTGAATAGCCTAATTGTGTGTGAAGCAATATGAATGCTGTTTACAGGATATACATACGGTCATTATAAATATAGATACCTAGATGATTTTGCTAAATATGTACGGTATGGCCTCTTTGTATCGTATTTATCTCATTATATTCAATAATATAAATGTGAATGTTTGTAATGAAAGGGGAAGATAGGTTGGACTAAAATGACAGAAAAAACCTCAGCAGTTTGTTAACGGTGAATTCTTATTTGCAAGAGTGGATAGATAAGTCTTACCATTACGCAACAAATACTTCACGATGATACGCGACATTTGTTTTTTAGGTAATAGTTTCGGACTCCCGACTAGTTTCGGACCCAACCGCAGTCTTTAATCGAGAACTCACGGAGAGTGGTCGTGCGTCGAACTGTTCAAATAATTATAAATCTTCCTCATAAAGATTATTATAATTATACACATTTATTGTTTAATCAGAAACGCCCCAGGGAACTTAACTACGTGATTAAGCCGGACGCTATTAGCCCTCAAATAAAACTTAATATAACCCATTTTAATTAAATACTTATTTCTGTCACAACGACGGGCAGACTTAAAGGTTTAAAGTGGAATACATAGCTGCGTTTTGAGTCATTTCAATTTATGTTAAATGCAGAAGTGAATTTCTTCGACCGTTTTCAACCACAGCCTCAATATTTTCATTCCAACACACCAATTGGGTATAAAAAGGTTTTAATTGATAATCGCATTAAGCCTTTAAATTCCAAAAGCACATGATGTTTATTGAAATTCGTAAAACGTACATACCTATGTTAATTTGATTTATTATTTCTGGTCGTTGGATAATTATTTTATTTTAATTAATTGCTTATCGTTTCAGGTGGTGCGCGGGACGTACTCTGTTTTCGCTTTGTTTTATGCACAAAACAACCAGTAACCAATAACTCACGTAGACTCATCATTTTGAAAATGTATTTTCAATCTGTGAATGTTGAATGTAGAGAAGAAAATATTTCACACACATCGTTTTTATTAATACACGAATTCATGTTGGCGTAATTAATTATAATAATTTATAAAAGCCTTCCAACCAGATGACATTTCTACAATCGTTAACCTTAATAATTAACGCTGGAATGTATGAAACTGACATTTCGTTTCGATAAGTCACGTGATTTCGACCAAGCATCTCTTTACACTTGGGTATTTTCTTGGCGATAACGATTGTGAAAATGTCACTTGGCTAAACCTTATTCGTGTATTGAGATAGCGTACCGCAAATAAGTTAACTCAAATAGAAGAACATCGGAACTGCGGAGTACCAACTAGTGGTCTGACATGTTTGAGTATGGTAAGTGTGGAAGGGGGGACCGGGGCTAAAGTACTGCTGTGAAACAACAGGTTAGAGTCAAAAAATATTGGAATTTATTTTCTGGACGTTTCGTTATAACACACTAATATCATTTCCCTTGAGAAAATATATTTATTTGACAGTACGGATAGCCGAGTGCTTGAGGTCGCCACGCCGAACACACATTCGCGGGTTCGATCCACAAGGATTAAATGACTTCGTGCAAAAAACCCTTTTTAGTTCTAAGGGTGAAGGCAAAGCATACCAAGTCTCAAACAGATTTTCAATAAATTCCATACATTAATCGATTACCATTACCTGTAACGTATGTATAAATGTTACTGATACACAGAAGTAGCGCGTACTGCTTCAAACGTCTCACATAAGTTGCTATCTTGTTTATGTTCTTAGTTCAAATACAATCGCATTGTACTAAAATAAAAGAATGTCGATAACAGTTACTATATGGATATGCACTAAAAGACCGACTTCCATGTATAACGCACGAAGTATCTATTTGTATTTCGGGAAGGAAGTAACTACATAAAGATAAGGAGGTAACGATGACAAAAAGGAGGTAAAACCTCCTTCGAATTCAGTATTACGTAATCCCTAGTTGTAATAAACATGAAGAAATAAATCAATTCTGTATAGTCGGTTGATGTATACCAATGTTTTGTCGTTACGTGCACAACTTACGGAGTCACGCACCCATAAAAACAAGATGGCAACTCCCGATAAATCTGTTATCGTTAAGATTTCTGTATCACATACATATGCAAATCGGGAACATTTCAATGTTACGCATTGCGTGTTAGGAATAAGTTCATGAATAAATAAAATGCTGAAAGACTTACCTATGCTTAGACATACGCGTAATATTCATCGCTTTACGTAACAACGATATGCTTGCGTACTGGAGAGTATGGAAAATAAGTGTACTATAAAACAGTTAGTGCTTGGTTTTATTAGGGTTTTGTAACCATAGGATAAAAATTGGACCCTATTATATAAGCTCGGCTGTCTTTCCGTGTGTCTGCCTGCCACTAGGAATGAACCGTATGAGCGAGACAGTTGAAATTTACAAGGATGATATATGTATGTATATCTGTTGCTGCTATGACAACGAGTATAAAACTAAATACAAATAAAAATTAAAAATTAATGGCCAGTACTATTATAAATTCGATGCGAGTTTTGCTACTCTATTCTTTAAACAAAAAAGACTACCGAGTTCTTTTTTAATTATTTTAATTTTAAAGCCTTCATAAATCCATAATGGAATGCAAATAAAGTTTCAAGTACATACATTAAAATATTTATTACAAGTCCTAAGAGAATCTGAGGTAAATTTCGTTTACGTTGAAACTTGGAGGGTAGATTAAAGTTTTGCTTGTGTGATATATTACGTGCCGCGTGTCGCATATTCGCTGTTTGGGGTCCGGTTTACTATTACTCTCAATTTCTAAGCCCAAATAAATTTTCCTCTTGGCGGAAATATAAGAAAACGCATGGTAAGCCCCGAGGAAATAAAATGCGAAATGTCTTATGGTGGAGATGTACTAGAGCGTTTCCTTGTATTATAAAGTTCGTGCTATTGCTAGACGCACTTGTCGGCATAATGTATATGAGTCAGTTTATGCCTGGACAAATTCTTTTTCGACATTTAAAGAAGAGAACATTTTTTCTCAGAGAAGAGTTGTCCTTGTGTTGCGGCTTGGTTCACAAACATTCAAGTCACTCACTCGTGGATCACAGAAATGTTTGGGATTAAACCCGCGACTCGTCGCGCTCAGTGAGTTTGGCGTGGTGCCTTCAACCAGTCAGCTAACCGTGCAGTCAAATCAAGTCAAAGAAGAGTCATTAAAAAAAGGAAGGAGAATTTAATTCTGTAACATATAAATACTCATTACCAGTATACTGGTCTCATTCATTAAACGTCTGTAAATTTGAATTTAGAATACATTAAGTATACACTTTTGGCATTCGACTCCGTATTGAACGATAAAGGTCAAGGAAGTTGCATAAAGAGGCATTGGAATTGAGTGATTCCTTTTGATATTCCGTCGAACGGTATTCCAGTTACGATAATGATTTTGATATCAAACATTTCATTGAGGTATCAGTGAAATGAAGTTCCGTTTCATCAGTAATATTTTAGAATATTTGTATAGGTGAATACCATGCTTATGGTGTGTGAAATATGGATATGATATGGAATTTAGAGATATGAGAAATGCTTTTAAATGCCGAGTAAGAGTGAATGAAACTCACTGTGGAGGTTTTAGATTGATTCTAAGTATTATGTTACAGATGTGTGTGCTTACAAGTGTTTAATGATTTAATATCCAGAAACTATTCCCACTTGGATTTCTGCAAATTTTCTTAATGAATTTAATCCTATCAGAGTACTCTACCAATAAGATTTCGGTTTCCAGCAGTTCGAAAACCAAGAATAAGTAAAATTTAAGACACCAATACTATGGCCTAGAACAACACAAGCATTTTTACAAGTTTTGCTTCTACCTTCAGTCCAGAAACATAAACCTATTTCTAGATTGCTATGAAACAGACACGTCGCCCAGCAAAGTAAAATATCAGTTTACTCCAGATATAGTATCACAATTTTTATGCAGTAAAAGCTCGGTCTCTCCCGACGGTTTCGCTCCGTGATGAAATCGAACGGACTACTAATGTTTTCATTCCTCATCTCGGTATTCATAGTTGCTCACGTATGCGGCTCACATGTGAGAGGGTACGCGGTACGCGAATCTTTTTTCTTCTGCCGCGAATAAAAAAACTTTCGCTGCCATAAAAGTATATGAGTTCGTCCCAATACTGCGTCGATGACTTCCAATCTCTCTGTAGCGTCCCAACCCAACCCTGGAGATTACTTTTTCTCCTTCATCCAGTAAATTGAATTAAAATGAGAAGCAAACGTATAAAGAAAAGGGTGTACGTCGATTTTCACAAGAGTTTCCCTTTTAACATCCGATACCTACGTGATCCATGTTCTCGCATTGTCTTTTGTTTTAAATGCGTGTCATTGTTATAGCCGAAATGTATTATCTTCTCATGCAAATCTTACGGCTGCTATAGCTTTTGAAAACACGGAGACTTGATACAAATTGTTTATTAAAACGACAGTCTTTCACATCTAAAGCCATTTTAATCGCTTAGCATAATAAATCAAATAAGCAAGCCGATTAAAATTCTAATTACGAAAGTTTTAAGTAGTGTTGCAGTTTACGTCAAATTTAAATCGGATATTTATTTGAAACTAGCTGTTGCCCGCGACTTCGTCTGCGTGATTTTCAAGATGTGAAAACAATGAAGTTTAATAACAATAATCATCGCAAAAATGTAATGCAATATTGAAAAACATATATTTTTTTCATTTTAGGCTTGCTTTTTTATTTCTAAATTTGTATGAATCTAGAACCCCAAATACTATTTAATATCAGATGTTTGAATCAAACACGGTTCATCGTTTACGATACTATCCTGGTGTCAAATATTTTACAGCGTTTTAAATGATTTTTTCTTATTTGTCAAAAAGAGGGGTTTAAAACTTTGCTTTCGAACGTATTGAGCAATTTTAATTTAGTTTATTTTGTTTTAAAAGTGAATTATATGCGAGTTTTCTCAGACATGTTTGAAATTGAGGCTGTAAGTAGGAAAGAATAACAGAAATAGAATATTGAAGACTTAATCAAGCGAGTTCTTAGTTTCGTTCGATGATAACATTGGTGGTAGAAAAATGGATTTGGAACTCAGATTGTCAAGCTAGATTATAAATCAGTCTTAGCGCTTCTGCTAAAAATTTGTTACTTTCAAGGAATTTCCATATCTTAATTTTATCTTATTTACCCAACAGCTGTAGAAGGGTGGGTTATGATTTTCGAGCACGTCTGTACTTTGGCCCGCCCTACACCTCAAATGGCTGGACGGATTATGACAGTTGAGGTATCAGTCAATTTTTATGTTCTGTACCCAAAGAGGTAAACCGGAATCATATTACTGAGGCCCCGTTGTCTATTCGTCTGTCACCTGGCTGCATCTCAGGAACAGTGATAGTCAGACAGTTGTAATTTCTACACACGATGTTTTCTGACGATATAAAGAAGATGTCAAATTATTTTTGTGGACGGAACTGGTGAAGTGAAACACTTTATGTTTAACAGTTCTTTTCATATTAAAACTGATCTTCCAAACAAACATGAGGATTATTTACAAAATAGAAAAGTTGTTACACGTGTTATCTTGGCCCCCTGGTGTTCTGATTATAACTTGCCCTTAAATAACATGATAAATAAATAGCGTGATAATAAAAAAATATCAGTCACGCATTTTTTGAAATTGACAGGGACAAAATTCTGTAGAATAGGAGATGTGGAATGATAGGACTAAGCAAAATATGAACATAAAAGTTACTTCATGCATGAGTTCCATTTACTGTACCGATTTACGAACAGAAATTACGTACTTTATTCGTTAACCTACCTGACGATCATTGAAGTGCATTACCGACATCCCGAATTAAAATAAAGAACTATACGGAAAAAAGAGGGTTAGCAGTTTATGCAAGTATAATATTCCTAGCCTTTCTAGATATTGAGAGGTTGTTGTCTTTTGAACGATCTTTAAAAAGGAATTTCATAAATTATATAAAAAAATATTGGAACTGCTAAACACTAACCAAGCTTCAACTTTTCAGCTTATTTAGCCCCTCACTTGTCTGGTTTATTCCGTGAGGTTGGCGATGAAGTTACGCTGACCGCACGAAGACTGCCGATACAGACAGCCAAAAGTATTTTCCAGACAGTGTATGACGGATAGGAATGAATATTTGGAAGAACCACGTGTACGTTCTCCGCAAGACATTGAAAAAACCCAGATACCTATCAGTAGAAATTGTTCTATTGATGTCTGTGTGTTTTTGATATAATTATCGAAATTCAATAGATACATAATTATGTCAAAAACCGTCTAGCGTACCGTCTTATTCAATGAATAGCTTTAGTCTTATAGATCTATATCTTTCATATTCCATATGCAAATTTTTCATTTTGTGGGTTTTTATCCCGAATACTTTTGGCCCATGTAATGTTGCAAATTTAAGAAAAACATGATTTCATTTTTTGAAATGCAATGAGTTCCTATTTTTGTTGCTAGTTGTTACAGATGAACCAAGGTAATAATTATGTTGTTCATTAATTTATTGTTATGCACAGGTATAGATGAGATCAATGTGACCTACATGCGACTTTGGGTTGAGTGTGAATACGAATGTTTTGATCTTGAAGTAGCATCGCCAACATCACTGAGTTAAACATATAGGTAAAAGTAAAAGTTAAAAGTATACCTATCGTAAATAAATACAAAATCAGTATTACAGCATTTCACGTTTGAACTTGAGTAATTTTAGTACATCAATAAAAATAAAAATAATTTAAGTTCCAATGTTTCAAGAATAAAAAAAGTATGAATAGTTTATGTTTCTTTTATTTTACTTGTGATGTAGTCGCCTATAATAGACTTGAAAGAGAATAAAATGACTAATTTTGTGAAAATGATTTATTTTCGAAAATCCTATTATTGCTCTGCCAAAAGTCTTAAGATAAATAGCGTGATGTTTTTTGGTGTAAATTGATGACCGTACTACCCACTACCAAATCGGTTGAAAATACACCTTATAATTATACTACACAATGTTACGGGTGGGACCAAAAATTAAAAACTTTACTGCTCATGCCCCCCGCATAGTAGCGTTATGATTTTTATATATATGTTGAATCAAGCGTTCGACAATGTTCATGCCAAATTTGAATGAAATCGATTCATTAGTTTATGAGACAATATGATATTTGTTGGTAGATATAAAAGGCTCCTGCTCACCCCCTGTAAGGAAAAGCGAGATAATAAGTAAAAAGTATGTTGACCGGACCTCTTGTTGATATTCTCTGAAAATTTGAATCAAATCTATCCAGTACTTTCCGAGATCTTTCCGGACATACATACAGACAAACAGACAAACAGACAAACAGACAAACAGACAAAAATTCTAAAAATCATATTTTCGGCTTCGGAATCATTCGTAGACCACCCAGCAATTATTCTTTAAAAAAAATATTCAATGTACAGTTTTCACTTTTCTACAATTTTATTATATGTATAGATTCACGTAATTACTAACTTTTTTAATAAAACTATATCACTTAATTTTTACTTACAACTAAGAGTCTTAAATTGATGAAATATGTAATTTTTTATCAAAATTGAAACTGAACTCACCGTTTAAAAAAAAACATAAATCGGTATTATTCGATAACTGTATCGAACAAAGATTCTACAATCAATATTATCCACGTGCAAGTAAAATCCTTAATTATCTGACCTAAATACATAAACATCTTATAGCTACCTAAACACTTAAACTTAATGAACAAAACAAAAATAAATTCAAGAGAGAGAATTTTGAGATCCTATAATTTGGCCACAGCTGTGTAGTTAGAAATATTTGCAATGAGTACAAGCATTTTGGACTAAGCGAAAACAATAAGTTGACCCGGAAAAGCGTCACATTGTTTTACGACATTGTAAAGTAGGAAGGTATCTGGGGCTAGGATTGCGAGCGTTTCCACTTGCGGCGTACTTGTTTGGTACGGGCTAGGGGTGTTACGGCCTTAGTTTCGTTGGAAGGAACTTTGAGCCGAAGATTAGGCTCGACTTAAGTCAAACAACAAATCATCTACTTCATCGAACTTCAAATTCAAACGACTTGAATTCTTGGAAGTTACTACCCTATAGAGAATTGCAGAATGGTTTGATGTATAAACTGGTGTTAGAGTTTAAGTGGCCAGTTAGAATCTGACGGGACTCAGCTCACGCTGAGCTGGTTTCCTAAAGATGTTCAGATATTCACAAATTAATCATTATTATCTTGATATCCAGGTATATGGATCTGTAGTAGCATCCCTAAAATATCGCAGTTGAGTAAGTTCCAAATATTTTAAAACATTAATATACTGTGTGGTAAAACAGAGCTGGTATGTTTTGCGAGTGCAGAAGTTGGAGCGCGGGTGATTCATGTCGCTTTTAGTATTTCACGCTGATCTGCGACTTAACGACAAAACAGAATGCATCAGCTGTTCGTCAGGGTCGTTAAAGTCGACCGGGCGAGCGTAAACTTTACTGTGGTAATATACTAGATAGGCGACGGACGCCATAATATACTTCTATTTTAAGTTTCTGTTTATAATATGGTTTAGTTAGTTCTGCCAATTCGTGCGGAGAGATAGTCTTTAAAACTAGTATTGCTATAGTAAAAATTAACAGCAAACATAAATCCGAAAATTTTGACGAACACGAGGCTGGAATTCTTTAACCTCAATCTATGAGCCAAGTTTTGTTTTTATAGTTGCGAATCAATGTATGAGCCAAATATTAAATCTTTAGTTTTTTTTAATTACATCCTGTACTCTTCTTAAAAAACAAGTAATTCCTTATTTAAATAATAAAAAACAAAATCCAGTGACATCATCGTTTACGTTACTGAATAACCCATCGATCTTCAACGCTGAGTGAGTTCGTTTCTCGTGACGGTTCACGCACCATATACTCGCACGTCGAACGTAGGGAATTACCCTGCGCCGAATAACTCTTTCTAACTCATTTACGTGATACCGCGTTACCCGCGTTACTGAGAGTCGAGTAAACGTCGTATTTTAACTTGCTTTAAGATAACACTAATATTTCTTTTGATGTCGCTTAATGATGTGACAATTTGATTTGGTGTTGATAAGTAGCACATGTACCTACCGTGAATAGTAAAAGATGATCGAAATCATAAATTTAATACTAATGAGCGGACTCAAAAGTACGAAAACATTCTGAACGCGATGACAATTTTATCTATGATCCATGAAAGCTATTAAGTAAATAAGTGTCTTTGTGTATGTGACTGGAATGTTTGTTAAACCCTCGCGACACAAATATTAAATTCCTTAGCGAAATATTCGTAATTTTTAGGAAAAAACAATGGGAACTTGACTTTTAGTTTTATTTCACGCATGGCAAAACTTTAAGTCTCTGTTACAATGCAATATCTCTTTGCTGCAAATAACAAAATCGCATCGCGAAGATATTCAATATTGAGTGGATATGAGACAGACAATGTTCTATTGCCTTTCTATGCCCTTTTATATATGAAAATCACACTTTAGAAAAGTACTTATGCGTATTTAGAAGAATTATTTTATCCTTCTTCCTACTACTATTATAAAGGCGAAAGTTTGTAAGTATGGATGTATGGATGTTTGTTACTCTTTCACGTAAAAACTACTGAATGGATTTGTATGAAACTTTACCACAATATAGCTTATGCATCAGAATAACACATAGGCTACAATTTTTAGGTTTCTAATGTGTCCTAAAGTCCACGTGAACGAAGTCGCGGGCAAAAGCTAGTATTACATAAAAGTAGAAAATTGGTAGCTTTGGCAAGAAATCAAACGTCTTGGTTTTTTTAGTGGTTGAACGCCTGGAGTTGAATATAAGTATATTAAGTATACAGATCCTCTAGCCAAGTTAAATTACTACCATCGTTAACGTGAAGAGAAAAATCTCGAAATATGTGGATAATGGATTAAAGTCACGTGATTTATTTAAAATTTATTACGTATCTATCTTTTCATTATTAGTTCACGTGCTTAAATATATTTAAATGAAATTTCCATACGTACTAATTATTATTATTATATAAAATAATGTCACTTTGGTACAGAGACAGATCTGAAATTAGAATGTCATTATTGAAATTGCCATTAAATGTGTGAGCGTGCTTAATGGTAAATAATTTAAAACATTTCTATTCGTTTCAAAAGAAAAGAAAAGTGCAACTCAGTGGCCTTTTTAGAATTTCCAAATTCAAAATTCATATTATAATTTTTAAATTTTTATTTTGTGTTTAGAAAACATTAAATATCACAATTACATTTCTCGATTTAATTAAGTCTAGTTATAGCCCGAAACTGATCGAACCAGTCACTAACACTTGAATCGCAGCAATTATAGTTGAGACCAGTTTTATTAACAAACTTTTCCGGATTGTTTGGCAAGACTAATTAGACGAAGTTAGGATTCGATACCAAGTTATAAGGCCATCGTACGCTTGTTCTGCTTTAGCAACAAGCGATGCTGTTTTGTTTCCTCTTGATGTTTTTGTAAGCATTTGCAGTTGTTCTTTGTCTTTCGACTGTCAATTGTTGTTCTTATCATTTTCAATAGAAAAAGGTTTTATTCTTATTAGAAGCTAAGGTGGATGAAATAAACTGACTCCACGCAGACACATTGATCATATGCAACAGATTCACACAGAGTGTATTTTGCTTGTTGTGTGATTTTACTATTTTCTTATGTGAAATGAAGTAAGAGTTCAGATTTCATACGTAATGCACATAGGATCAGTTTATTATATTTTTTACAATTAGTTACCTGCAGATATTGCGATGATTTCAATAGAGTAAAAGATTTGTTTTATTATTTACGGCAATTACAACATGAACCATACAGCATATTGTTCTTGTGTTTTCATAAAATTAATGAGATCTCAAAGATATTATTTTATCGTGGTCCGTTGCCTCTGTTCAGGAAATGGAATAAAAGTGTCGGCTTATGTTTCGTTTCGTTGTGGAGAGATAAGCTGACAGCAAATTGAATGAAAAAGAATTGGGGCTTTATGCTACCAACAATGCGCATTATAAGAGATTGAGGTAATTTCCACTGGTCTACAACATTGTGGAAGGTCTTTTTGTTAATTTATTTTGGTCAAAACCTTTTTCGTGTAATGGTTTTTCTTTTAAAGATTAAATGAAAGGAAGACTTTCTGTTTATGCTTAAAGTTATGGGATTAGTCAGTGTTAGGTGTGTTTTTAATTCTTGCTATTGATCTGTGATTGTTCGAGTTATAAATAAATACAAATGATGAGCAAAAAATTGTGAAAACATTGAATATTGATTGATCAAAGAAAGCTCTTTCCTCAAAAGTTAGATATGTTGTCAAATATTGTTTTTGATTGCTCATAATGAGTTTACAAATAGACTTTGAGTTGATGAATTGAATTAAGTGCTTAATTTATATCAAAGTTACGATTACATTTTGATAAAACTATTTGTAGAAGTACATGAGCAAGTACAAAAATCGGACAGTCTATAAGGCCCAAACAAAAGATGCCGTACGAATGCTCCCATTCAATTTTAACTTATTCTTTATTCACTTTCAAAATTGTTTGGTTGTACATTACAATTTCTATAATGTTTATACGACTTCTGAAGTCTCGACAACCAGAACAACTATTTATAATATATTATTGTCAGTTTCTAGAAAAGTCTTTCTTCATAATTAGCTCAGCTAATGATGTTCTATATTTTGAATTCTTACAAAATTTATTTATTATATTGCTGTTATATTTTGCATTATGCATAAAAATATCATGATGCATTTTCGAGGAAAGTTGTTCATTTTCATAAACTTGTGCTGGTTTAAAAACATAAATGGACTGATCAAGTAGCACGCTATTTGTCAATTACTCGCTTTTAAGTATACTGTTATTGAGTTTATTTGCTTGTTAAAGAAAAGTTGCTGTCCAGCGGGAATCAATTGTAAAAGCATTTCAAAGATCTGTGACAAAATAATTTATTGTTTTTAAGTTTATTTCAGGCTTCATAATATTAAGCCAAAAATTCTAGTCGATCGCTCAATTATATTAAAAGCTCACAAAAACTATGACCAATGATGAAGTATTGTATTTATTATTCGTTAAAACATATCCTGTAATAATGATAAAGCATGAAAAAATACTCAAAACATTGAAACAAAAACGCGGAGGCCAATATACAATTCAAATTGCTCCATTAATTTTCATAGTTTCATTTAACCCAAGAAAACAAACATTGGCCAGCCGTTTCTGGGCAAATGAGATGTAAAACAAGGAATCTGGGGATGTTTTAAGACAATCTCTTAGTTTCCCGACGCAAACAAACAAATTGCCTGAATGTTCTCCTTACCCCGCCTAGCTGAAATAACACATTCCGAAGCTAGTGCGAAATAAGCTTTAAACTATTCTGTAAAACTGGGCGTCATTCGTTTTTGGAAAACGTAGTTGAAATAAGAATAGTATACTTTTTATTTAAATCACTTAAAGATAGACTTTTGTGACTGGATGTTTAAGGAAAAATAAAACTAAGAACGTTACCCCACTAAACCATGTTTGAACTAGGCTTAAAATATTAGAGGCTTAATGAACTTGTCAGATCAAGCCTCCAATCATTAAAAATTTTGTCCATAAAACTACTAATGAAATCAAATCAATAAGTTTAAAGTAGTTTAAACAAAAATAACTTTCTGTTTCCCGGGCAACAGCGAGCAGGGATCGCCAAAGAACCGAAACTCAAATTATACGGAAATTGGTTTAGAAGGAATACAAGGAAAATAACTAACTTTTAAAATATCATGTTAAACTACGTAACAGCGTTTATTTTTCACTCTAACTTCATTTGAAGTTTGATGAATTAATGTGACTGAGACTTTTACTGTAAAACGTGGCTCTTTAATATTATTAGCACTACACCTAAAGCCTTTTCTACAGAATAATTATTTATTAACCCTTTTTTTTGCAACAATATAACTTACTTTTTGTTTGTTTGTTTTTAATTTGCTTGCCGAAATAAATAAGTGGCATAATTGTATAAATCAATATAAAATATTGAAGTATTTGAATCAAATAAACGATTCTCTATTATTTTCAATTAAATACCAAAAGCACGGAATATAGAATAGTACTAACCAAAGCCTTTGTTACATAAATGGTGACGTCAAAAACCTTTAAATCGTTTCTGACGCGCCTCAAGAATCGCTGCTGCAAAACTGCATCGCTAGTTAAATAGCCAAAGAATGAAACACGATGTTAAAAGGTAGCAATTTCGTAAGTCGTTAAAACTTTTACGAGCGATCAATGTCCCGCCCCATTCGATTTATCAGCTCTTGAACCATTAGCGAGGAGGTTCCGATTTCTTTCCATGACCATCATTAAGCGAATTGTTAAATGGAAAAATGTGCAATTTAAATAAATAGCACATTGATTTCGTATCAACCGTCAGAATTGCAATGCGATACGGTTCACATTATACGAGATAATTGTGAAGGTTTTTTTATGGGCGCTTCGTAGTCAAAAAAGGTGATTGTAGTGAGTCGTTTTAAAGAAATTAAAAACGTACTCAAAAATATTTTTTTTAAGAGTGTAACTTACTGGGTTTCAGTATGTTAATAGTTTTCAAATAGGTTATAATGATTTAAGTTTTCAGGTAAGTAAAAAGCTCCCACTTCGAGTTGATGATGACCAACGGGGTACTTTGAGTGAGGTAAGAGTTCTACCTGTCAAAATCTTCTTCATTCTCAAAGACGGAGACTTTTAAAGGTTTCTGACCGCAAAAGAGGTTGCTTGCTAATAATGTGTCACCTCTAATTGCCCTAGTCTAAGAATCAAATAAATAAATTTTACATTTAATATTTCGTAAAAAACTTTTCACTCCAATTACAACTTATGTGAGCATAAGTACAAAACTTCTCAGAAGAGCTACTTCTTCCACCTAAGGTACGTTATACCGTCTACCTGAGGTAGGCTACCATAACAATCACCAAGTAATTAACCTCGGCTAGGAGAACATTAACTGTGGCGAACTGGGTCAGCCACTTCATAGTAATTCTACTATTTATCATTTCAGACTCCCTCGGTAACATTTATGTTATGTACAAGTATGTGCACAGGATGTTAGATATATTCATGTTAGCAACTTAGAAGGGGACTTTCAAATTACTTAGGGTTTCTTAGCAAAATGAAGTCGTAATACTGACTGTCGCCTGTTACTAGGCTATATGTCGTGAACCGTTAAAGATAAACAGTTGATATTTCTACATATTATAAAACATATTGATGTATTTCTTACTGGTGCCACTTTAACAAGTTCGATAGAATTTTAAATTGAGGTGGAGGTTATAAATTTGATAGGTGCCAATTTTATTAAGTACTTTTTATGGATTTTCCTATTTTTCGCACTTGGCTGTACTGCAACAATATTTTAAATTGTTAAGTATCTAAACGCACCTGAGGACCTTTCTTAAACTGAACAATATTTTAATCACAGCTTAAAAAAACAAAACAATTTCGCGTACACAGCTTTATAAATTCATACGTAATATTTCGAGTAACGTAAATTGAGCTAGTTCCAAACTAAACCTAACTTGGTAATATTAGACTTCGTAAACGGTTCACGAATTTTAGTATTACTGCAAAATGTTACTACACCCGAATGAATTGGTCGAAGCGGCTTCCTAATTATAAGGTGTCGGAAAGAATTTTTAGTAAACGACCTTGACTCCAAATAGTTCTCTAAAATCTTTCAAAAGTGTTCATTTACATAATTTCTTATTCAAATGGTGGTTAAAGCACTCCGTAAACGGTTTCTGTCATGAAATTTTCGCTCAAATTGAACATTTTTTTTAATAAAGAATGTGATGAACATTCAGATTACTTGATTGTAAGTGATACCGCGAGTTTTACGACAATAATGGAAAATTTTGTTGGTTTTGATAGTCAAGTTACGGATAATAGCTATTGTTTACGACAACTGTGTAAAAATATGCGTTCAAAACAAATAGACTTTTATCCAAACCTTGAACTAAAGATGGATCACAAACAAAGAATTGCCTCCCTAAGCTGTGTACATAATGTACGTATATACATCCACAGATCTTGCTCAATAAAACCGAAACAATCGTAAAGTCACCTACATTGTTGCTAGTTGATATCTCACTCTCTCATTATATCAACATTGTTATGTATATACATGTATACAAGCAAAAGCAATACCTGCCCCAAGGCCCAATGTATATTCATGATCATTTCTTGTTACAGCTGGCAAAATTACATGTGTTTGTAAATAAACCCGTTAGCTGTGCCTCTAAATAATTTCCAAGCTCATTTGGTTGATATGAAATGTTTGGCGCCCCTGCTCATGTTTTATGCCTCCTGTATTTGAAAGATCCATTGACTTGGCTAAGTAAAGGGTTGGTAACGTCTGCGCATGTGTGATTCAGAAGTAACGTGTGATTTCAGATTAAATTATAAGTGTTTTGTTACTTAAGTTGGTTTGAAAATTTTCGGTTTGTGTGAGGTATAATGTAGTGTTGTCTCGCTTCAGCAATGCCAACAGACCCACTTTAAAAGTTCGTGACAAAGGAAATATGTAAAAAGGTGTAACATAAAACAAAATTTACTTAAATAAAATGTAACATCCAGTTACCAGTTAAAACATCAAATATTTTCATTCCAGTTTAATTTCATTTCAATTTCTAAAAAGTGTGCGGTAAGTACCACGTTTTGGTTAAATTCAAGTGGCCATACTTTTAAACTAGGAAGTATTAAACCGTCGCGGAAACTTTTGTGCGAGGCGAGCAAATTAAAACTGGGATTTGGGAGGCATTAGATGTAAGTACTGATACTTGGTCCCTTTTTATTCAGTTCCCGGTGCAAATGTTAACGTGTTTTGTGTAAATGGGAGTTGAAGATTCGCGTCTGTATAGTACCGTATTGATTATAAAATCTGGTATACACAATATACTCATTAGGCACTTGCCATAGCACTCCACTGCATCTGTAAACAAGATACATATCTCTGACCGCCCTAATCTATTTTTATGAAAAGCATTGCGATATGAAAATATAATGCTTGTAATATAAAAAAAAATCGTGTCACGGTGTGATAGAACTCCTCCAAAACGACTCGACCGATTCTTATGAAGTTTTGTGTAGGTCTAAGAATCGGACAACGTAATTTTTTTTATAGCCCTTAATGTTTTTATCCTTTCGTGTGCATTGCTTTTTTCTGCACCATGGTAAAACAACGTTTCCTGGGTTTATTTTAAAAGAAAACATGTTTTACGGACTGTACACAAGTGTTTTTGACAAACAATTTTTCCTACATGTACCAGCAATACACTTAAAAATAACACCAATTATAATTGAAATTAACACGTATTCAGCGAAGCATCAAACGTATTTTAATTTGAATACACGAAATTGTTACACAGTTGCATACAACTTAATTGAAACGGACTGAATTTTGATTCGTGGAAATCGTGGACAAGTTAAATTTTAATTGGAACAATGCTAATGTAACGAGTTTTATAACTAATTGTAAGTTTAAATATATTTTTGGTATTTTGCAAAATGATTGCATGACTTTAGGCTCATTAAAGTTATTGGTATTAAGATAAAGATATCGTTATAGTCCAGTCTTCTAGTGAGATGGGCGTTTAACTGTCATCGGAGGTCATTGGTTTGAAGCCCAGTAAAAACAATGTCTTACACAAAGCACTTGTTAAAAGTGACGAAGAAAAAAATGGGGATAAATTTGTCAAAAATTGAAAATTGTGTCGTTGAAACATGAGAGGCGTACGGGTACTTTAAATTCTGCCAAGCGGTAGTAGAGAATTAGAAGATATAGAGACATTCGATCCAACCCTAATTTGCTGGGGTGTGGATATGGTTGCTAACATAGTTAGCACTAATCTTTGCTTTGGTGGGAGGCATGTAAAAGCTTTTCAATAAGTCTGCCGAAGAAGTCAAAGCCAGCTCTCAGACATTTAGTCTGAGAGCTGGAGCCCAAATAAAAAGAAAACAAAACATTGCATGCGACATCTTGCTTCCATAACTGCCTTTCTTAAGAACTCATCATAGTAAGGGTAATATAATACGAAAGAATATTTCTTCATGTTTTAAGTTTCTCGCAACATTTTATAACGAAGAGGTACATGACGTACTTTCAGTTTGTTCTTCGTTCTACGTAATTACAGTGGAATTGTTAAGCATACAATATGTTGGGTAAGGAACGCTCTGATTCTATGAAATTTGAAGTAGCAAAGTTTCCGTTGAAGTTTCATTTACTAGCTGAAGTGACAACTTCATTCGGAGAAATATTCTCATATTACCTAGAAGTAGGTGGGATGTGAATGTATTCCGAGAACTGGTTAATCTCTAACCTCATTTGGAACAAGGAGGTTTTCATATGTATTTATTAGCAATGCGACATTTCTGGCAAATTTTTTTGCGTGTTTTGAGTGCCATTTACGTCTTAAAAGTCTAAATAGAGAGTTTATTCCAAGACTGCCCAGTCTCCATTCCCCGAGGAGGTAAAAAACTATGAAGATTTCTCTGCCTTAACAGATTAAGAAATGATATTTTTTAACAGATATAATATATGCAGAAAGTTGAACGCAGTCTTCAATATATTCAAAGTTCAGCATATTCAAGGACCACGTAACATGTGCACATAAAATTTTATCAACATCCTTTTACAGATTGCTTTCAGTTTTAATTCGATACTGGAAGTCGCAAATTCTGTTAAAATGTTAAATTTCAAATTCCTATTGGTATCCGTGAAGACATGTTGAAAGGTCCGAAGTGTCTCACGCGATGTTTTTGTCTAATTTTCGCATGTTCTAAACCGCCATTGTAGTTGGTGCAAAGTGCGCCTTTCCGCTGCTAGTGTTGTAGTAATGGTATCCGGAACGCTGGACGTAGGCAAAGGCAATAAATATACAGCCCAGCTCGTGAATTTCGTGTCTTGCATAGATAAAATAAATAATATCTTTAACGTGTAGCTTACTTAAACGTTTGTTTGTTTGATAACAATATTTTTTTGTGTATTTATGTGAATTGCAAAACCTGTACGTGTAGGTAAAGAATATGAAAAATAATTATTTTTTCTTAAATGAATCGAATGCAACAATTTTTTTTCGACGTACATAATGATAAGACAAATGTAAAGAAACAAGCACATCAAAATGTATCAAATATGTACCCTTTCCTTTTGTTTTCTCTGTATTATATTATGTAACAGTGTGACATGTTTTCTTGGTTCTTCATTTTGAGGAGGACGATACGTATCCCGACCTCCTTGCAAACATATTGCAACAAAATCTCTCCGCTATCTCGTAAAGTTTGACTTCGTCTCCGACTAGCTGTTGTGGTGGATACAACCCGACAAATAAAATGTACTCTTCTTTCTAAAAGGGATTACCTAATATTTACGGTAGTGATATGCGTGACAGTTCTCATATTTCTTGCTACGACAATTTCTTCTAAACAATTAAAAATTGATCAATACGATTTCATTTCCTTTATGAATAAATTAGATATTATTAAATGATGCAACGGTTTACTCACGCGTATTTATCGGGAGTGCCTGACTAGTTTCGGGCCCAACCGGAGTCTTTTATCATGAGCTGAAGTGACGAGGTCGCGAGTCGAACTAGTCGGGCACTCCCAATAAATAAGCGTGAGTAAACCGTTGCATCATTTAATAATGAATCAATATCATGATAGCATACTATAGTTAGATATTATTTAACATCTAACAATGAAATAAAAGAGTACGTTTGTGTAACAGCTAATATTAAGCAATGTATTATTTGAGCTCTTTGACGTTTAGGATGGATCGAGTCTAAAGTACTTCACGGAGCGATAAGCATTTGATCTTTGCGACTTTGATATTGAGGTCACAGTGAGGTATAAAATTTTAAATATCAACGTCAAAAGTTTCAAACACGTATCAAGTACCGAAAATATTTTGTAAACGCGTCTACGACTGTATCGTACATCGAGGAAGAATTTTGTTGTTTCGATAAAATATAATGAAATCTCAACCATCCAAGAGGATATTCCAGCTGACCTTTTTAGATTGAGCAATCGCGGCACTTACTTAACCTGTACCCTCGCCCGACACATCTCCCGCCGACCTGAAATTAACTCATAAAAATAATAACAGAAGGTTGTTTATAAAAGGGGTCAGTGTTTTGTGGCGTGCTTAGGAAGTGTTAACAGCGGGGCGTGCCTGCGCTATCTCGTATCTCGCGTAGGGCAATTGCACTTGTCAGCCGGGGTTCGGCGCTTCCTTACTCGCGCCGCACTGCACCCCTGCCGCGCCCACACTACACTACTGCGTTGCGCTTACCCGCCGAGCGTAGATCTCCCCACTTAACCGTTTAAGGCCCAGTCGAGTGATGTATTACGTGAGAATACCAAGAGTGTGCGTACATTTATTCTCGGGCGCTGAAATATAAACTTTGAGAGCGATGCTGGGGTATTTTAGTTAGGGTCAGTTTGTATTTTAAGTAATTGTATCCTTTCTTATGATCGAAAAGTATACAGTAAAACGAAATTAGAAAACAAGATAAAAAAGTCAGACAAATAATTTACTGAAGTTTTATTCAGAAAAAATCGTCGGTGTGTTCACATAATGCTGTTATGCTTGACATTGCTATATTTCCTCTCGTTACTCCGTTACATACTAACGCAATAGCTGTGTCACACTAACTGGACGTATATTCAGATGAATAGTCCGAAACAGCAATCATGTAGAGCATCTAAATCGTAAAAGCGTTGTAACAGCTCCACCACCATACTTAAATAAAACATTATTCCTCTTTTACCATTGTACTTCAGTAATAAAGTAACAAAGTAGTAATTCATGTTGAATGATGTAGTTTGAATATCAGATAAGAGGGCTGATCGATGGCAGCCTGCGGTAGATATCTTGGGCGCGGCGGTGGCGGCGTTCAAGCTTCAGTGCTTGGTTACTCTACCTTATATTATTTAAAAGAAGAATCCCGAACTTAATTTTATCATACACACATATCATATACACTTTTAAAGCGAGTATTGAATTTTGCCACGTTTATATTCTACTACTAGCTGTTGCCCGCGACTTTGTCCGCGTGGTAGAAGATATAAGATAGGAATTTTTGAACGGAAGCAGTCGAAGATGAATAATTTTCCCTGTTTTTTCCACATTTTCCATTGTATCATCGTGATGGTAATTAACCTAAAACTTTCCTCGATGAATGGTCTATTCAACTCAAGAATATTTTTTCAATTTGAACAAGTAGTTCCTGAGATTAGCGCGTTCAAACAAACAAACTCTTCAGCTTTATATATTAACTAGCTGTTGCCCGCGACTTGGTCCACGTGATCGATTGTATCTTCTCTCCTATTAGTCGCAGCGTAATGTTATATAGCCTATAGTCTTCCTTGATAAAAGGTCTATTCATCACAAAAAGATTTTTTCAATTCGAACAAACAAACAAACTCTTCAGCTTTATAGCTTTATATATTAGTATAGATAGTAAAGAGTATAGATTTTATTTATTTTGCTGCGCAAAATATGTAAAAACCTACTAATAACTCTAATTAAAGTGCGCCTCTGGGTCCAAAGCTCGTTAGTTCAGAACTACAATAGTTCTATAAAAGACAAAAAATAAAATAATGAGCAGTTTATTATTTAATCTGCTACTATAATAGAGGGATAAGAAAATTAATTATTCATTAGAATAGATTTTCAAATTACTATTTAACATTTCAACACTGCGATGCTAATTCAGAAAATAACGAATTGTTTTTATCGTTAGCGTGCTGTTGCCCTGATTATTCCGCTTGCTTTGTTGACAGAACCAGATAATGTGTTTGACTAGCACGACCTGTTGACTTGCATGCTATGAAAGAAATTCCATCATGACTGTCTATTGTTTTAACACGAGGTTGTTTGTACCGTGACTGCATTGTGAAGGGTTGAATAAGTGACGTCACTGGATTGACGATTCTTGTTCTGAAATCACTGGCATTGGTGATGATTTCAAAGAAATGTTTTTTGAATAGACTGTTTGGAAATGGTAGGTAGAAAATGTTTTAACAGTAAAAATAATTCCATGTAAAAATACTTCGAACACCTAAACGTATCCTGCATGGATGCAGATAAAATGTTTGACAAGTCGTTGAAGTTGTTAGACAAGACTAACAACTCACCACGAGTTTATTTGATTTAAATTATTCAATAGCAATGAATGGTTTTTTTTTATTTTATCAAATCAATAAATGCTAACCTAGATTAAACTTTAAAAAATGTTGAATTGTAAACAAGCTCGGCTGACGTCACTTTTCAGTACTTGTAACCCTACAAGTAATTGACGGCATACAAGATTCCTACTTATCGTATCTGAAGGTCATCTGTTTTCTCCGTAAAGGAAGTCAACTAAATACCTACGTCATTATTGCATTTTACAAGTCATGAACTTCAAAAGCATATATCTGCAGGTATATGTTTTGACTTATAGGTATATATTTATTGTTGACTGTCGTCGACAGTATAGACCCTAGAAGTTGTCTAAAACTTCGTCTAGAATCAACACAGCGCTAGATACTATGCCAACATGGTGCGTGCTTACACGAAGGCAAACTTTGTGTACTACTTCACCTTATATCTACAACTAGTTTAAACAAAACCCTGCCTAGCCAAGTGACAATGCGACTATCTTTACCATTAGAAATATCGCTTTTGCAGTTCTTCAATTCAACATTATAAAAGAAAAAGCAACAAATGAGCCCAAGACCGATCAGGGGGACTTTTTAAAGTATTGGTGTATTAAAATCCACTGATTTTCAGCCTTCAAAAATAATTTACGTGACTTAAAACAAAATCTCGAAATTGTTAAATTAGAACAGAAGTTACAAAACGATAAAAAAAATAACTGAAGAACTGACCCCACTCGGCTATACCAGCAGTCCAAATTTAAAACCAAACACAGGACCGGATTATAAAATATTTTCGAAGGCACAATGTGATAAAGAATGAATTGAAGAAGTTTTTGTATCAGTCTGATCGATTTTTTTTCTCCGAACAAAAATATTATAGTAAATGTATGCAGATCTAAGAACCCCAACCAAGAAAAACACACAGGTGAGCCTTATTTACGTTTCATGAGCACACACGTTTAATGCAAATAAATTCGCAAGTAAGCAATCAATAAACACAATTTATATTCACACCATTTCACGTTTTGATGGTAGAAAAAATGCTGATGGAGAGAAATTGCTCGTGATCCTTTGATCGCGGAACGGTAGCGTAAAAATGATAGGTGCTTTACGATTTAGTGCGATATACGCCTCGCAGTATTTCAATCTACGGGCGGAACTTCCCTACATTGTATAGTTCAAGGGTTCGTGGGTAAGTAAGAGCTGTAAAACGCCGTCGATTGGAAGGCGAAACTATGTTTTTTGAGGTTAGTTTGTAGATGGGCTGCTTTTGAGGGTTCCGTACCCAAAGGGTAATAGCGAAATCCTATTACTTAGATCTGCTGTCTGTCTTTCATCATGCTTTATCTCATGTACATATAATGACAACTTGTTTGATTAAAATAAAATGCGAAATAAAACTGAATCTACATTTTGAATTAATTTTAGTAATTCCCGCATTTGACTTTTCAAATGCGGAAAACCTTTTTTCATATTATTATAATAAAGAGTTCCTTAAGGATGTGAGATTATTTTCGCTGTATGCCTTAAGATGTGGCCTTTTTTTAAAGGCCTTTTTTATTGGCTTTTGCCAATAAAATCCATTAATTTCATCAATTGAAGAGTGTGCAAAACAATTATGAGTATCCGTAGGCTTGGCTATGGTAATACTTTTTTATTCAATCACAATTGTATTAACGTCATTTCCAATGAAATATTCACGTTCATTCCTCAACAAATAGAATACAATAGTCATCGGCGGTAAACCTGTTAAGTCACGTCGTTATGGGATGAACAATGTCAAGGACAGACCTTGGTAAGGTCGTCCAAACTTGAATTTATACCTAGATAGCAGGGGAGACCACTAATTAATGTTTCAACTGACTCACTTGACCTTAACAATCCATATTTCTAGTGCCGGGAATTACAAAGGTCATTCTTCTTTGAATGAGTTGATGGCAATTAAATGGTCAAAGGTCATTAGCGCATCATTACGAAAGTCTTTTGTAAATATTTTACTTTGTTAATAAATTAATTTTACAAAGGCCTAAAAATAGCGTGATGTCGAGCGACTGTCATTTGATTTTGGCAATTTATAAGTCAAAGTGAAATATAAGTTGTGTCTTGAAATAGTATTTATTTCGAAAACATACATTTAGTTTTATAGTATTGCTGTTGTAAAGTAATTATTGTACATTTTGGTATACATACGTCAGCATTGCCGTCGGTAATGACAGTTTTATTGTTGGCCCTAACGACGCCATCTTGTTTTTATTTCTCCGTTGGATTCTGATCCTGTTGACACTGATTAATCGTTCCTTTTGCCATTTCCCACGACTTTTTCATTCTTTGATTATTGTTTCCTTAATTTGTCTTAAATTACTGAACATTTTTTTTTACTTTTTTGTTATACTTATTCACACTTTTGTGTGGAATTTTTTTTTAAGGTGTTGTGGTGGTGTAATTTGACAAATAAAAATGTAAACGTTCTTACAATCGATTCATAATAGACGGCAAAACCATAACACGTTACAAGAAAAGGTTCACGACTACATAAATATTAAAAAATTGGGCGCAACCTAATTTCGTTGCACGCCTCGATTACAAGACAAAAGGTTAATGAACTACAATCCGCAAGAAGTGGAAGGTAAATATTAATCAGAATATTCCAGAAACACGCTCTAATGAAGCCAAGCCCGCGCCCGAGGGCACGGCAAACATTTTTAATCCGCAGCGCATCTCATAAATTTCAACCCAGGGATAAAGTCGCTATTGTTTTTCTTCACGAAAGAAATATTTTTCGCTAAATTTACAACGCTTAGTTGTGGCGTGTCGCCGGCCTGTGAGACTTTCTTGCTTCCTTTTTATTGTCCACTTTCATTACAATTGAGAAGATGTTTGGGTTTCTGAAAAGATTGCGTAAATACATCTGGCAAAAAACAAACAGGAATTCTCTGGATATCGTATTGTGTAACTTTAGATTACGTAGCACACTCCGACCTTGTACTGAAAGTATTCTTTGATGATCTATTTTTTATGCTAAGTAAAAGAATAATACGTGATTTTCAAAACAAATGTATTTCCTTTGAATTTTGTCATGCATAATAAACTAGTAGGAAAGGGGTTGAAACAATGTACTGTGATGCTTCTATTGCTATAAGTAAGTAGTAATAATAAGAATAATTATCATTAAATAACCTTAAGCTAATAACTTCCTTTTTAAGCTTTATGAAATAAAAACTCTATATTTAACTCAATATTTTGCTTACTATATATTTTATAGTTTCATATCCATCTACTTTACCAAACCCAAAAGCTATACGATCACAAAACTCACATGTCCTTGTAGATACAATATCAAACTAATTAAACTTAATTGTAAACTTGCATATTTCACGGGAACGATGTTTTGTACGCCGAGGAAGCATACCTACCTAAACTATCCGTAATTGACGAGAAATGTTTCAAGTGTAATGAAATATGGGGGGAATTAATATTTCAGGTACCTAGCTAGCCCAAAACTTTGCCAATAATTTTGATTTATTGAAGCCTCACCGCCTCTCATATCCACTACTCGAAGTTTTCCTATTTAAACAATCAGTGGCGGTGGGCCACTGCTTTATGCTCATGCCTATTAGTTATTAGGCAGCGTTTTCGGTGGAGGAATTTTGCATCCCATAGATCTAGAATTTTGGTGATTAGCATACTGTGATGTTGGTTGAATGTTATTGAGGATCAGTAAGATAATTTTGCCTTCAAGGTCGTTTAACAAAAGAATTTGGATATTAAATCGCTTTTTAGTGTTTACCTACCATATATCCTCAAAATGTTTGTGTAAAATTCTCATGTTTGCATGTATGAATAACTTAATATGTAAATAGCTTATATTTAAGTTGCATTTATAAGTTAAAAGGATTAACTCCTATTTACTTGCTTCGGGTTTATATCCAGGAAAGCTGTAAGCGTATTTTTATATTTACGTCATGAGCCAAGTGAGTCTTGAGTACGCGATGCAATTGGTTGGAAAACAGTTTGTATCTTCTGAGAAACGATACCTCGAAGACTGCTATCTCTATCTCAATAGTCTTTAAGCAACTTATAGCAGTTTCCACGGCTTCTAGCCAATAGCGATATAAAGTTTGAAAATCGTAGTTTTTATTGCAGTTTGGATACAGATATTTTCTTCGCCAACGAGGAGCATTTGTTTATGCTGCTTGAATGACTTTATTTTCAATATTGAATGGAAAAATATTGTGCTTTTGTGAATTGTTTTCTTTTATTTAATTTTGACTAACTATATGTATATACACCGTACAATGAAGAATCTTTATTTGTTGTCTAATGATAAACATTGCAATAACTTATACTAGTGACTTGGAATCTGGGTATATTTAGGGCCTCCCAATGTTTTTTATACACCATAACGCACATAACAACACTTTAAAACATGTTGTAATATCAACACAATAAATCATTGTATTACGTTTTATCAAGGAAACTAGTCGGCGAGTTTCGTAACATTAGTTGCGAGCAAACGAGCTACAAAATTTCTTTGTATCGACAAAGTAGCTGGCGACCAGAATTCCCATTTTCACGATAACGATCATGTCCCACCTTGTGGCCATTAAGGGTCAGGCGATGGTCAGATAGGGGGCAATTTATGCACTGTACACTCAACTCAAGAGCTTCGTTGTATTTACTTAGTTTTTACGAGGCGAGATCTTTATCCGCTCCGTGCAAAATGTTTCGTTTTTAAGCTTAGCCCCCGTCCCTTTTGTGGTTTGATGCGGTTATTGTGTAAGTCCCGTCTTATATAGAGTTGTACGGACATTTGTTGGGCACATTAGATCTCCTTCTCTTGGATTTTATCATTGCTTTCATGCAGAGAGATTTAGTGCAGAGGGCGTGATAGTTATCGTTGTGATTATTTACTGTTATTTCGCGACGGAGAGTGAAAGTTTCTTTTGTTGACCTATGAAAAAAGTTTGTATGTATTAGGGCTTTAACGTGCGGAGTTATTTTATGGGAACGTTAACTGTCGGTGATAAACATGGGCCTTCTTATGTGTGGATTCAATGAACCGTAATACAGGAAAATTGCTATTACGACTACGCCTATGAAATGGATCAGCGATCGCAGTATATTAATATTAGGGAAGCGGCGGGTGCTGTGTCATATCTGATCTTCCTCTTGAGATAATGTGATGTATGAGTGAAAATAATGGTGGAATTTTCAAGCTAAGTAACGGAATTATACCTATAGTTTACTTCGAGTCGGGTTTGTACAAGTTACATTTCATAGATTTTCAAACAATACTTAGTATTTTATTTGGTTAGTACAGTAATTAAACAAATTAAACAATGTTCATGTACTTTTTATCAAAGAACATATGAAATTAAAAATTATCGATGCTACCGATTGATTTTTCAGCACGATTTATTTTTCAACCGAGTTTATAAACACAAAAATATCTATCAAGGTTGTTAACATTAATTTAAGTACCTAAACTAATTCAGGATAGATTTAAGCAATGATATAACCGTATACAATTACAGCACGAGCCATCCCATAAACCGATTAATTACTTTTTCATCAGGTCCGTGTAAAGTTTCTTATCTTCACTACAGTACCTAATTACCCTGGGAAACTAAGGATTCATTAATCGAGACTGTTTCCAGGGAACTTCGGACTTTATCATTCATTTTTCCTGTCCTCGCCATCCTCATCTTAAGTTCAGCATCTCTATTGTACAACTACGTAGACTGTTTGACGATTAACTTCCAAGAATAAATACCACGACTACTTGTATTTAGTTTGTGGGACTTCTTTTGTTTTGTTTTATAGGGTTCATAACCCTTTTACTGAGGTTCTGCTGTCTGTAGGTTTGCCTGTCAGACAGCATCTCATGAACTGTCATAGCTATAGCAACAATTAAAATATGTGAGTTATGAGTATCCTACTAATATTATAAACGTGATAGTTTGTATGTATGGATGTATGGATGGTTGTTACTTTTTTACACAGAATCCAGTGAACGGATTTAGACAAATCATGGTACATAGATAGTTTATGTCTAGTTTTTACTCAAATTTTATGTTCCTGTATGATCATTTTCGATTCGTAGCTGTCGGGCCCGCGGGTAACAGCTAGTTTTTTTTTAATAATCCAGCTGATTTTGCTTTCATTTTCGGAATAACATGACTGACATAGCAGTACCCGTTCGTTCACATCATGTTTGTGCCTGAAAATTAATATCCTGCTACAGAGGTATTTTTCATGAATTAATATCGGCTATTTATGCGCGACATATTTAAGTTTTTTACCTATGGTAAATATCGAAGTAGCGCAAGAATTTAATAAATCAGAGGCCTTTTGTCGTTGTATATTGTGCAAAAAATAAATAATACATAGAGGTAAAATTGTTTCCAAAAAAATCTATTGACATAGCTACAATAAAAGGATACCGATGATGTTTTGTTTTGAATAATTACTTTTTATGTAAGGTAAAAATAAATTACGCATTATTTCTTTTGCGGTTCGTTATTAGGGTTTCTTCACTAAAAGCATAAAAATGGCACCTTCTTCTGTCCTTCCGTCTGTCAACAGGTTAAGTGGCATGAACCGCGAGGATAATATTAAAATCGAGCTAAAGCAACGTTCAAATAAATTTTCCTTGCCAGCCTTGTTGTACGGAATCCACAGTATCGCGAGTCCAACTCGCACTTCACCAGTTAATGTTTCCCAACGAGACACGTTACGAACAGATATTTCCTCTAACCAGCATCAAATTCATTTACAACGTCAAACTTCGTACCAAGAATTTTGGGTGCTTCGAAGTTGACTAAGATGCGTTCAACGCTAAATGTTTATAGAATAACTTGACAGACCTTGACCGTAATTAAGAGGCCCTTGACGTGTTTGTCGGACCTCTTACCCATTGGGCTATTAGCCGAAACGATTATCGTCACAACTATTGCCGAATCTAAGCGCTAATCTTTGACAATTTGGGATAAATGTTGTCTTAAAAGATAAAATCGACTGTTAATGCTGTAATCGCACTAATCGGTTTTACGCTACTGAAGATTAGGATTACTAGGGAAACAGTCTAACCATTAAGATTTACCTCCTAATCGCTTAAACGTGGTTTAATTTTAAGACGTTTCACATCTCTATATGTCACTACCACATACTTTAAATAAAGTGAGCCTACATAAGCTTCATTCATTCACATGAAGTCAAAAAGACTTTAATGCGTGTCGGGATTTAAACCTACAACAGTCAACTTATCAATCCGACGGTCAAAATATGATATTATCACAGAGCTATCACAGTACATAGAGAGTTAGTTAGCTAACACTTAGAAATAAAACTAAATAACAAACTCTACAAGTCAAAAATGCAAAATCACATTTTTAAATCTTAAAAGATAATGTTTCACTGTATATTTTACGTTTGGTATAACGTATACCCAGTAATTTTATCAGGCAAGCTCACCGTACACGATCCTCTAAGGGAACGTTATTGACATATCACTTTCTACCTAATGGGTTGCTGATGCTGATAAATAACGGGAATGCGGGACGCCCGTCACGTGAATATGCATTTAAATAACTCATAAAATACGATATTCAAGGAATTTTATGATGATCCTATAATAAAAGCGCGCTTTACGAAGATAAAAGATTTTTGACGTCAGTTTTACTTGTGTGAAGCTAAATTCTAATCCTAAATCCTACAATATTGAACCACAGATTTCATATTCTTAGGTTGGGTCTACATTAGTAGTGAGTGTTGATGTGATGTATGTTTAAGAATAAATAGAATAAATAGGAGTCTACGAGCTATATTGGAGTGATAGTGTTTAACCCGTGCCATTATGAGTAAATTTTGGATTTATGAATATAATTAATATAATTTTGGATATTGACGTGTAAACGCACAGAATAATGGACACAAAAATTGGCATCATGTTGTTTATAGGCCACGGAAAAAGTATTCTTTAAAAAATATCCAAGTATAGATTTTGTTTTCTAATCCTTTGAAAATTCTTCACGTAAGGACGAACTAATTAAAGTCATATTGGGAAACGATTTTATTAGTTCTCAAACACATTCCTCCCTTTAAAAACGTAGAATTAACCGTAAGTTGGGAAAGCGGTCATTTTTTTAAAATTTTATATCTGTTTTCCAAAGATTTCGTATCGTGTGCCTGAACTGCTGACCATGAGTGTCAATAATGTAAAGTTCGTAAACAAAATCTGTCAGTTTGTTAGAAACTTTCGAAGCTTTACCAAGTCGGTGTTTGTTTATTAGGTTAGGTGGCAAGTTTTCTCTTAACTTTTACTTACTTGAATTGCTTCGTACTTTGTAATTGCTTTCAGACACTTATTCTGTTTTATAAGTCCATCTTTATGAGTACCCCGGCTATTGCAATTAACTGGACTCGTGTTGTGATAATTATAACCTATTAATGTAAAGCTAAAAATGCTGTTTCATTGAACGAGCAAATGACGGCACAGCTTTGGACTTCATGGATAGGTGCGATACGTGTCGCTGTTTCGATTGACGCATGGGGTAAGCATTTGACAATGCTTGTTCTGAGTCCGACTGTCTTGTGCATGTGATTTGATTGAATCTTGAGACAGGGCTCGAACATGCATTTCCTGGCTCAACTCCGATTGTATCATGTCACGTCGAACGAGTCGGATGATTGAGTCTTTCCTGAGGTTAAAAAAAACATTGTATTTAATTACAATCCTGATGTTTTGAATTTACGATATTACATTTCGCACGGGGATAATGCGGGTGTATCCGCAGGCTCAGTTTATAGTAAAGATATACAGAAACACTTGAAGCATGTAGCCGTAGTGTTGGGTTCAATTTCCTGCCGAGAAGTGTTTGTATTTACGCACCATTACCTTCAAGCTACAGTAAGAGTTATTAGTTCCAAGGTCACGTTTTCCCATGTTTGGTTTTTCTTTATTTCTTTTTGGGATGAACCCATCGTTGAGGTGGACTTGATACATTCGTAGTAGGTATTGATATATTGCTTTTCTTAATGAAATGGTCTGTTATGATAGAAACTAGGTTTACTTGAAAGTAGAACTAGGTCTATCTTCCTCGTAATATTTAAATCATTCAATTATTTATTGACATGAAACAAAATATCATCATAAGTCTAACTTTTCTTAGTCTAATTGGATCCACCTTAGTATGTACAAGTATGTTATAATAAGGAGTGACTGACTATTTGACTTGCTCGGAAACATGAAACATACCAACAGTTAATTATACTTTAAAAAAAGAATTGAACTATTATGAAATAGTTATATCACATGAATTTGAAATCGTAAACACACATTGTAAAAGACTTATTTTGTTTCTTAATAACGTGGCTAACAGTGTAATAGTCGGTTTCCAAGAAAGCATACATAGCATAGTAGTTCATATTCCTTCATAAATGTACCCACAACTTGTTTAAAGCAACAGAAAGCGGAGAAACAAAGAATTTTCCATGTTCAACAAAAATACAACTAATGATGCATTTTACATTTTAGTTGTCCATGTTCCAGTGAGCTAGAACAAAAATACGACGCTCGCAGGCAAAATATTACATCGAAAAATAACTCGAAATACGTTATCGGGGACGCACATGCATATTATATGTAGCTACATCGATTACCATAAAATTGTTGCCCCCATCCACGTACAGATATGAAGTTTATAACGACGATGTTTTTCGTCGCTGCATCAAAACGATCAGAGGGGTAATAGTGTCATTATCGAACATTCGACGACGCTTTCGGCCGCTAATAAAACCTGAATATTTCACGTATCGTACCAACGTACATTACCATAAACAATTTGCGATTCAGCAGTTGCATCTGTGATTCAATATTTTTGCGTTCCACTTTATTCTGTTAAGGGAATCGAATTGGGTCGATTAATATCGGTCGCGGCAGAATGTGCGTAGCGGGTCATTATGGCCGATATTAAAACGTTTTATAATATGAAATTGAGGATTGTTTCAAGTTTATGAGGCAACGGGTTTATGAATATAATTAATGAACAGTTGTATTTTGTTACTTAAGCAGAAAAGAGGTCATCATAATCTTTGTGACGGGTCAGTCTAATAACATGTCAACCAGACTTGACAGAACTTTCTAAAATGATTTTGGGTAGCATTTTTATGAGATTAGCGTGCATAAAGGATAAATAGAAAGAAGGTATTTTTTACGTTAAAAACTTATTTACCTGATATACGGCTTTCACTTTTCTACGATTTTTATTAACATAACCCAATTCTGTTTCATTTTGTATCCTTGCAGGTTCAAATTCACAAAGTTCTAAACATTGAACAAGTATCTGAAAGTACATTAAATATTTGCTCCGTGCGAAAGAGCAGCTCGCGACGCTTAGCGGGCAACTCAAGAGCTCTGCTGCTGTACTAATCAGTATTTTAAACAGCCAGTCATGTTCAAAACGATCTTACAAAGTGACGTAAACCGAAAAAAAGACCAACTTCGAGTCGGAATCGCGACATTCAGGGAAACCTTTAGTGTAGCGAGTCTATTGTTCAAAAACGTCTTGTTGTTATCCTTCGAATTTAAGACTTAATTCGATTTTAATTGTATTATGCTCTATTTTTTTTTTCTCACTATCTACTTATCACACTCCAAGCGATAAAGTCTGATGACATTCGGAAAGAAAGCCTAGCCTTAAGAAAAGGGTTTGGTTACTAGTTATGGGACCCTAAAAACTACAGACCGTTAAGTTACTTTCTCTTATTTGGCTTTACAAAAGGAGCGTATTGAGGCACACAGAGAAAGGCTGTGGAGCTCGAAATATGCTGGTGACGGGTGAAACCCGTTTGGAGTGGAGGTAGGTTTCACAGCGAATGGCAAGAAAGCCAATGTGTTTTGCGTTCTATGAGAAAATCCAGGATTTTGTTGCTTCATATATGATTGCTAACGAAATCCATGGTATTTTTAGAGTTTCGTCTCCAAAGCGTAAAAACGGAACCTGTTACCGAGGCTTCGCTATCTGTCCGTCACATTAACAAGTTGTGTCTCATAAACCGTGATATCTAAACGGTTGAAATTTTCAGATTATTTATTTTTGTTGCCGCTCAAAGATTTCAAAACTAACTAAAAAGAAAGGTAAAGGCTAAGCAACGCTTTTTACGGTCATAAATTTGTTGGTGGGGAATTTACACCTTGTATTTCAAGTGAGTGATTTCCTTAGAACTGAGACATTGAATAAAATAAAGACACTAGGTTTCTCGCAGGATCTGCTGAAAAAACCTGACATAAATGTTAATTAAAGAAGATTAGATTTTACCTGGTCTCTTGATTATATTAAACTACTTCAACCGGTTTTAAACTTGAAATGATGACAGAAAACCCGTATAGTATTATATGAAAGGCTTTGTATAGGCAAACACTCACTGGGATCGTCGACCTGACTAAGCCATAGTGCGTGTACGCTTCACTGCCTGCCTAATGCACGCACTCGGATAATAGTCGAAAGCACTTTGTCGTTCTCATCTGCACTAATACTAAGCTATTCCTTTGACGACATTCGATTGAATTGCAGGAAAATAATATTGACAGTATTGTCGTAAACATATAATAAATGACATCATTTTCTTTGAGGAAATAGCGATAGACAGAACGATTTGTAAATCCATTTATTACGATACAAGTGATTGATTTTTAATAAATCGAGTGTAATAGATTAAATTTCCAATAATTTTGCCATAATTGCGGTTAGTTCCAGTTATTAAATGTTAATTGAATCCTTTTACTTTGTTAGAGTATAGTCACCACGCGCGACGTACAACGTTCGATCTCCGCGAAGGACAAGCTTTTGAGTAACCCGCGCATTATTGCTAGTCTGGGTGTCTTCGTGCTTGTGACTGGAATGTTTGTTAAGCCAATCGCGACACAAAGATTGAATTCTTGTATGTGGGAGTAGTTATAAAAAAATATTAACTCGAAAAATAAGATTTAAATGAAGATGAATGAATGATATCTGTTCTTAGATCCCTTAAGCAGGATTTTAGTCTTTACGTGTATAACTTAGTTGATAAATATCTAAAAGCAATAAAGTTATGATACTCAAAGTTATATAACAAGAATAAATCTTTAAAAACAATATTTCTCTCAGTGTAAAATAAAGTCAAGTGCAATATGCTTTGGTCATGTCGAGAAGATAAACGTTACAATTTATTATATTAGAAAAGTTTTGATATTTATTCAAGAAGTTTTGAGTTGAAACTATAGATACGTGTTTGAGGCGTGCGTTGGACAGTTGGGAGGGGAATTAGGTTAAGAATAATACTTTTAAGCAGAAATAAATATATTTTCTGTGTATTTTGGTAAAGATAACTTTCATAGGGACGGGATTTTGTTTGATATTTGTCGATGTATGACTCGCTTTATATAATTTCAAGTACTTCTTTAGCAAAAGTGAATGTTTAATTTGTCTAGATGAATGAAAACATAAAGAATTTTGGGAAAGGTTGTTTCTTTTTAAGAATTTGGTAGAATAAATATGTCCTGATAAAGACAAGGTACGAAGATACTAGCACAATTGTTCTTTGCAAAAGTCATGTTACTCGTTGCGATACTGAAATTGACTAAAATAGATTCGGTGACAAATCAATTTGTGGGTACCAACGCATCCTTGATCTTTATCTCTACCATAACTACATCATCTGTGAAAATTTAACCTATCTAGCTATGACAAGTTCATGACGCACAAACGGATAGACAGAAGAGCCTCAGCAAAAGAAATCCTTTGTTTCCGTCTGGGTCCAGTAATGATGTTCCGTTTTTAAATCTGGATACGGAACCCTAAAAATGATGACAAACAGTAACTGTGGAACCGAGGAGGTCCGGCGAACACTCGCCCATTACGAAGGACATTTATTATGTAACCTAATTTTGCGGGCCGATTAGTAGTTTAACGAACTAAAAGCGTTTTAGCGATTAACTTGAAATGGCGGTTGTAATCTATGTTTTAGCTTTGCGTGTATCACTATGAAACAGCTTTTGTTCATTCGTTTGCTTCGTTTAAGATAGGTGTACGTAGGACGCCATGCATCTTGGGAAATATTGCTAGTTTTAAAGGTAACAACGGTGCTCTTTTATTTTGTATGTAAGATAGGCGTCTTGTGGAATAAAGTAGGTTATATGTATGTATAAGTGTATGTAAAAAAGTAGGAGCGATTTCTATCTTTATCTATTCTGTGGCATCTTTTTGCCTTCCTTACATGTCGTCAGTTTTGCATTTTCAGTTGGTCTGTAATTTCTTCTAATGTTATGTGTCTTTCTTCATGACCTTCCTCTGCCTCTTCGAGCCTCTTTCCGCCTTTCTATTTCATTAGTTATAAATGACGTACGGCAAATACGGTGACCCATGTACCTACTTCCAGTAAAAATATAAAATGCCTAATATCAATCTTAACGTACGAGTTTAATTATATGGCTGTATGGCCCTTTCATATAAGATACAAATACCTACATGCATGCTTTCATTGTAATACTCCGGCCAATAACCGTTATGTAATTTAGCCTTGGAAAATAAGGAAACGAGGACGAAACCACTAATCACGTAGACGAAATCGAGGGCCAAAACAATCCCATTAAACCCTCACGTAATTTTTTACGACAGCCGGACTGTGACGGGGTGGCCGTAGCTATTCTATGAAGGTACCGTTCCGTGAATTGCGGCCGACCGCAGCCGCGTACGATCTGTCGCGTGCGTCTGATATCCGCGGCTGCTGCGATGATAGTCAAAGTATTTAAGAGAATTTATGCCACTGATGCGTCGGCTTTCCCTTATAGCTTGTTTCCATTGATCGTTTTATCCTATCAGGGCATTCGATTTAAGTTTAAGCAAGTTTGGACGTTAAGTCCACTTGACGTACTAAACGTTTTCATTAGTGAGTACCCCGAGAAAAACATTCGTAAACAGATTTCCTGTACTGCACTTATTTTATTTCAACCAATGATTTACTGTATGTAATCTCGTTATCAGTGTGCTTAACACTATGGATACTGACAAAAATATAAAATAAAGCGAAAATAATTCAAAATCTAACGCCAGACTCTTTCGACAAATCACGCGATACTGCAACGAGCTGCAATTCATGGAACTGGACCTTAAGCGACCACGAAAACTAAAATCCCGTTCCACATGTACATAGATCCGAATCAAAGTCTCCACTGCTTCAAACTTTGACGAGTGACGTGTCGAAAACTTGGAGTACAAAACTTCAGTAGTGTACAACCTATGCATGTGAAAATTTGAATCGGAAAATCCTTTATAGCAAGCTGTAAGAGAGAGAAAGTCGCGATTCTACCTTGATTTAAATAGATAAAAAATCTGGTTATTTAAGACAGGCCTCTAGGTAGCACTAGGTAGCACTGAGTGAACGTCAAAAGAAACGAATAGATAACACCCTGTAACGCCTACCCTTCGCCGATTCAGATAAAAACTGGCGCCTTATCCACAGCACTTTATAATAACATTAATGATGTTACCATTGCAGCGCCACTTAAAGCGCTTATGCTCATTATAATAACTTGGTCACCAGATTAGTAAACCTGTTCACCGCGCCACACGATTAAGGACTCCGGTTAGATTCTGAAACTAGTCGGGCGATCCGTTAGCCCCTCGAGTAAGCCGTTGTTAAATAAATAAGTAGTACTTATGCTTGATGATATTATTACTTATATAAGTTATCTGTAATACTTTTAAATATATTCCCCGTGAATTGGCGACCGATATTGATACGTTGATTTCATCGTATTGCATATTTTATTTTAATGTAACTGTTAGTGGTTTATTGATTTAAACGGCGTTGTTATTTGAAACTGGACTGTATCGTTTAATGGGATTTTTGCAATATTTTACTGAATTTATTGGTTATCGATTTCCTTTCACCCATTTGTGGGCACATTAATGTGTGTTTTGTAGTAACACATAAAATTTATCACTAACTATTCAATTAGTCGAATTGCTAAATATAGATCCTGTGACTTGTGGGTTATTTCCGCGACTTTGGACTCCAATTCTCTAAAACAAAATTGCACACTATCATATGACAGAGAGATAATTATGTATAAAGAAGAGGGAAGTAGATCAGCTACCACACGAAGCCACCTTACGAAAATTAAAAAAAAAACATATTACCATCTATAAATTATAATTACTACGTAAAAAAAGCGTTGTTGGGGCCAAGGTTACTGTTCCTGAATAAATAAAGGAGTGGCCATCTTAATACCTTATTCGTCTTTTAATACCGCCACTGTGGACGACAGCCCATTCTTCGTGGAGAGTGCTTCAGTACTAATCTTCACTCTTCATACTGTACATTGTATAACAAGATAGCTACGTATAACTCAGTAGGATTTTACACCATCTCTTTGTGTTTCTCGGTACGGAGAAAGCTATTGTACGTTCTCGAAAGTAATAATGAAATATTAATAGCTATGACAAGAATTGTTAATTGATGTTCTTTCTCCTATGGGAAAAATAGAAATTCTGACAAAATATGTGTCATTTTTGTTCTTAACGTGATAGTCTTTAAGTCGTATAGTTTTTGATTTTACTTTATCGTCAGTTGTATGATTATTGTATTTTAATATAGATAAAACGTAATATACACTGTTAATACAAAACTTTTTAAACCTCAAAAGCCTTGATTTTATTTTACTACTGACTAGACGTCCTCATTCAGACAATGTTAGTGCAGCCAGCGAGACTAAGATGTCAATATCGGGTCTCATATTATATTTTTATGCGATCATATTTTAATTTTATAATATTGAGTGCATAGTTATTTAGGTATAATTGTAACATAATCGTTAGATTAAGATTAGATATTTCAACTGAACTTCAACAAGGTCAACTGCGAACTTAATAAATTAATTAATTCATATTAAGTATATGTTTCTGCAAAAAATACTATAAAACATCGGCATTACGTCGTCGCCGTCTGGAGATGACTAAAAAATATAAAATAAATCCATAAAACGACTGAACGTGAGACTCTTTGTGTTCTTCTAATATAATTCAGTCAATCAACTGGACGTTAGCGTCAGAGGGTTAAATCAGGTTGGAATTTCTTGTATGTTCTGAGTTTCATAGAAAAGCTCTTTGGGAATACTTGCGGCTGCTGTGGTTGTGCAGTGCGTCGTATTTTGTAGCGTCCTTTGAGGAAAAAGGACTATCTACATACTTGGTATGAATAAAACGGCGTATAGAAATGTTTTTGATATTGTATTTACTATACTTGTACTCTTTTATTCAGTTGGATTTCTGATTCATTTGAAAAAAAAACATTTCTTTCGAAAATCCACCAAAATGATAGTAAAAATCAATTTCAAAAATAACATACCTATACAAAATAGAAGTTATTAAACATTAGCAATTACTACGGAATGCAAAATTAAATCCCCTCTGTGGTCCAAATAGTTCGTTTGTAGTGCCTTTTGTAATTTACGCGGACGTCAGTGAAATGGTACCGAGTAAACAGTTCCAGTGCAAATCAATTTGTTCAGCGTAATACTAGGTACCTACTAATATGCAGTTGGTTTTTCACCCAGCCTTTTCCATTACTTTAGAATAAATAAAGCCGTGGACATTGGCTTTGATTGTAGAGATTAAGTTTTAAAAGGAATTTAATGTACATTGCTTTTACCTGATGAATAAACTTAGTCATTACAGGCAATAAAAAAAAAATATAGGTATGCCTAAAAATGTCCTACTGCTAGGCTATTATACGCCTTTTTATATAAGTTGGGATCGTTTCACCAATGATGAACATCATCGTCAACAGGCTGATGGCTTCCAATCAAACCGTACCTACTTGAAAATGGGATCAATCAACCTTCAACTGATGGAGGTCTAGCTTAGCCAGAAGCTCGTGCACTGATGAGCATTTCATGCTTATTTATACATCTTCTAATATATAAAATTCCCATGTCACGATGTTAGTTACTGTACCGAAACGGCTTAACCGATTTTTACCAAATTTTATATGCGTATTCAGTAGGTCTGAGAATCGACCAGCATCTATTTTTCATACCCCTAAGTGATAAGGGTTGCTCACACTAAAAAATTTATTTAATTTTTTTGAAGAAATTTATTTTATTTTTTTATAATGTGACATTAAAAATACATACAACTAGAAAAAAATATATTTGGCAAAACAACGTTTCCTGGGTCAGCTAGTAAATAACATATATTTTGATAAAAAATAACACATAAAGCCTTTGATTACGTTCGTCATGGCGCAAAGTAAATTTACGTGAACAGACAGTCAAAATATGTTTCAAATCAAAAACTTCTCTTCTTAAAGAATAATAAAATAATTCAAAAACAATCTTCCTTTTTTCAATGAAGTTAAAAGAAAATCTAATTAACGGTAATAATAATCTACTTAACCCACCTATCAAACTGCAAACACCGTGGGTGTCCCCCAAGGGCCAGTAGTTAGTCATTGTGTCGATTCACAGAGGACGTTTACCAGTTGTTGATGATAATTCGCGCACAATGCCTCACGTATGCTATTCAAATTGTCACACTATTCCCCTAACGTCAGTTTAGGTATTTGAAAGGCACGTGTACACAACGTATTGTATTATTTATGTTAAAGAGTTTTCAATATCTTGATTTATCTGTGATTTGACTAGGTTTCATTGCTATTCCATAATCTCTATGGTCCTGGAGTAGAATTATTAGAAATAAAATGGTCACTCAATACATTGTTTGTGGTAAACACTGGACAGAGAGTTATGACAATTTTGTTTTAAAGAATTTATCAATTTCGGACCCTTGAAGCAGTCGCCAGTCAACTGTGTTAAAACCGATTCTTATCAGTTTTAAGCATTCAAACCTTAATAATACTATAGAGATCAAAACTGTCAACAAACAACAATTATTTCCAGATTTCCATTAACTCACTCGTCTAATAAAAAGAGGTGACGATTTGCAGAATATTTGATACCATAAAAAGTCGTAATATTTAGAGTGAAATTCTTATAATACAATATGTTATCACGTTTCCACGTAGACGGTAGTTTGTTGATTTCCGCACCAATTTCCACGCCTCATATTTTATTGTATTGCTATTTCCGCAAAATTTATAACATACAACTTTCTAATATGTAGTGGATCTTATAACAAATAAATTAGATGAGGGATTTTTGTGAGGGCTACCACCTCTTAAAGTCATATTATAACAGTTGCGGAAGTATAGTATGCTGTCGTTCTTCCACAAATACTTTAATCATATTTTAAGACTAGTAACTTTATGTGTGTTGAATATAAAACGCAGGTATCGTCAAACTGCTAAGAACTTATGATGGAATATTCTGAATTAATTCATAAAAAAATAAAATTATGAAGAAATAATAGATTTCAAACGCATATTAATTTTCAGAAATACATCGCAGGCATGAATAGATCAATTTTGCCACATTTCTCCGAATAACAACTGTCTCGGCTAACTTATTTATTACGGAACCAGGAGATTCCTGAAAGTCCTAAAATAAAATTGATTAAATAATTGGTACCTATCGAAAAGAATTAAGCAACTTAAGGAAATATCGTTGACAAACATTCAAAACGTAAAAAGTAAACCTACGCAGTACGTGACAATTTTTAAAGTACGGAGTGACTTTGAAAGAAGATATTTCGTTCATTTTATTCCATTTTAACATTTTCGACGTCACACAGGAACTGGAGGCAGCACGATGAACATAAAACAGACAAGAGACCGCAAAGCTACCGCGTCCTGTCTGTCACGGAACGACAGACAACGCAGGTGTACGTCGCGATCCCCAGCTTCCGAACCGCGCACACTGTGACAAAGGTTTATGTCCCATAAGTCATTCAAACTCATTCCAGCGAGTGATCCTCACAAGGAAAACATAATACATCCCATAAAAATAATAAGTCAACATATTTATATGATTCCACAGATGTACAATCGTAAAGAATTACAGCTTGGTTATTTGGTGTTATTGAAAACGATCACAAAACTTCTGACAGTCTTATGAATATCTTTTGTTCGGTATAAAAAAAGTGTATAATACACATGAGTTACAAAGGCCGGGCTACATAGGTACATAAAGGAGGGATAAAAGTTTTACGGAGCATAAAAGGAGACATGTCGAAAATCTGTGCTCATAAAACACGGGTGCCGCCTCTGAGGATAACCGTTGAGATATTTTTTCGCGTACGGTCCCCGCCGGCCAATGATCGGTTTAGTTAATCCCCGGACGGTATTGACAAACCTAATAACCTTACCCCATTCCATTATCTGAATTAATATATAATTTATTCATTCGTATAGAAATAGATACTGTATTTCAGAGTTATTTTCTACGCGGACCTGGATAAATAAAGTTGTCTGCACTATTATTAAAGTGAAAATTAGATTTCGTTGTATCTTCGGAATCAGAAGTGAAAGTTTTCAATAAGTAATTTATCGCTTCTGAACTCGATTAATCCGAAAGTAATAAGTAGTTCCCTATTTTGTTAAGTTTGAATCAAACATTTAATACCAATGAATTTTGTTCGGCAAGTTGTTGATTTTGACAAAGAAGGTTCTGTGAAAGAAATGTGGCTTAAATGAAATTATGCAATAATGTAATCGGATTATATTTATGATACTACGTTCAGAAAGCAGAAAGTTTAATTCTCTTAAAACTAAATAAATCTTTTTTATATTTTGCCCATTGTGCTTAAAATCTTTCCATCTTTCTCGGGGCAGTAGTTTTTTTTTTCAATATTCTAAAGAAGTAAAGAACACACCTAAAATAAACCTGCAATTAATAAAATGGGTATAGATTGAAATACCTATCATTGCAGGACCTTAAGTAGAAATAAAGTTAGCCCACTATTTCTTAAACAATTTAGACGACAAAAGCGGTTGATATGCCGAAATCCAGTTAGAATAGGAGGGTGCTTACACATTCAAGCGTTATTGAATTCCACGATTGAAAATCTAAGTTAAATGCCCATTCAATGAATGCCACTTGATGGCATAAATTTAATATCGTAACCGAGAGCCATCGAATGGAACTTTTGTAACAAATTTCATTTATCTCCCTCTACCCAAAGAATTTCATAAAATCGATTGTTATCAAGATGATTTAAAGTTTAAATTTAGAAAGGTATTCGTTTTTGTTAGTCAATATCCATCAGAGAGTTACGTCAGGCGATGTTAGGAATGATTGTGATAGATAACCGAGGCTTTGTTGACAAAAAATAAATGAAAATCTAAGAATATGAGCCTTTGTAAAATAAAATCGTTCGGTAAATTATATAACAATGCTTGATATTGATATATCACAAACGTTTTACGTTTAATATTCTCGTGACGTAATATAGATTCGTTGAAGGGAGAAGTGTATCATTCAATAACGTCTGAGAATCTGTAACAATGTTATCTGAGGAAAAAACTATTCTCTTCTATATTTATTCGGGAGGCTCTGTATATTGTGTGATCGACACGAATAATCGGTTTCCCGCGTCATAAATCTCCTGGGTAATTAATCATGGGCTGACCGTCGCGGACAGTGGTCTCGGTCCCAAGGCACCAGACACTAAGACAATGTTTTTCAGAGCTCTCTTTGTTTTTTGCCTACCTGATACCTACAAACTTGTTATTTTTCTTCTTACCTTATATTTATTGTCATCCATTTGGTCTAGCCAGCCGTTTATCTTAACGGACATCATGTAGCGAGTAAGTATTTTACTCATTTGTTTTTCGCATGAATAAATCTTTTATAAAAAAATACTTTCTCCAAGTTGTTTGCAGTGACTGCAGAATTTGGTTGAACAAATTTCGCATAAGTCATAATAGTGTCATTTTTTGCTGAGTTTGGTTGGCGAGCTTGAAGCGCCCGTGAATATCTCTGCTGCTAGGATAAATCACACGCCATGATCACTGATCAAAAGTTGGCAAAGTTTAGCTTTTTGGGGCATTCGAATAAATCAGTCCCCCCAACCGTGAAATTAAAACGAGGCCGGAGTTAATGCAGGATCTATCAAAAGTTTAACAAAAACTACGTTTTGTGGGTGTCACACAAAGATCACCATCACTTGTTCAAATACATGTCCAGATTTTTTGATATCTATGAATGTCATTTCTCTGAAAAACAAAAACCGACGTGCCGTTGTTTTATACCTATTGTACTTATTATCATTTGTTTTTCAACGAGTTTCCAATGTATTTGAGACGAAAATTACTTCGAAAAAGCAATCACGTTTTAATAGGTTTAGTTCGAAAACTTATCCATCTTAATATTTAAAATCTCCGGGATTGTTTAAGGATCGAAAGTCATAAAGTTCTTACCAAAGTCTTTCGTTAAAATAATTAACGTTATCTTAATAATGTTGACGAAACAACGTGATTAATTTTCCTCGAATATAGCTAAGTAGTTGGTAATTGATATGATTATGTTGGTGTACGCTCACCGACGGTGGTTTTAGCTATTTTCGAAACCAGCACGACAGTTTTATCGATGTCAAATTTCAGCAATCTGTCAACACTTTGGTTAATAAGTTATGTTATTTATTTGTAGTATAGCAAACACAACAATAAACTGTTTAAGCTTAAATTTGAACAGACTGACAGTATTTATTGTTCGTTTTGGTAGCTATACAATAATTATAATTTAAAAATCATACCACTTCATGTACCTCAGTGGTTTAACGTCGATAGAATTGTTTTTATTAAATTTTAATAACACCCTAAGTAAAATCAGTTTCATTTGCGTCATTAAATTACTATCTTGCACAAATATGAGTTCAACGCTCTTTGGTTATTCAGAGGAGGGTGATAAAACAATATCCATTCGCTGTTATATGAATACATAGAAATAATAAAACCTGGGCTATTCGCGATAACTGAGAACCGTTCGGTCCTTCAAATAAAGAGAATTATAGTGTGTTGTTTAGTTTGCCTTTCGATTCGAGACAAAAGGCAAATTTTCATAGTCTATTAGTTCAGAAGCTCCGTATAATATTTGTGTAGGTACTTCAGGGGTGGCAAAGGGTGCGAAGGGCGGGAGAGGGGAGGAAGACTTACGGGGCTTTATTGCCAGTCTCGTGACAAACGATTATTATGAAGACGGCTCACTTTCCACACGTTCCGCTTTTGATTAACTTCGGTGAATTTGCATTATATTTTTCGACTGTATAATTTTGTTTCATATATTTAAATTTTATCATAATTACTTGCTAAAGATTCCGTAGTTACTCTGTATATTCCAAATTGTCTTGTTGCTAAGGATTTCTATTTTTATGGTAGTAATTAGATGTCAAAGAGAATTTAGTAACCGTGGACCTCGTTTGTTAAGCCAGCTCAGTTGGTTCCTGGAATTATCAATTTAATGTGATCCGTTGAGAGGTAGACTCATATTAATGAGCACCGGTACTACATACATATTAATCCATTTACCAAGCTTATGTGTATAATGATTGAGGATAAAGGTATTTGTCTAGGTTTATGTTAAGTTGCATGTGATATACATTAGGTTGATTAGAAATCAATCATTCGTTGAGATTGTACCATCAACAGAAGTAATTAAAGTCAGTTCTATTTGCCACATAACACGACTCTTTCGTTAATTCATCATGTTCTCTTTCACCATTATGTGGACATTAGTCGCGATAAAATTCTTTTGATTACAGAACTAAGGTTAAAAATAAATGAAGTGCCAAGAGCATATTAGACAGCATTCTAAACTTAGTACACAATACCTGCCACATTCATCTTCGTTTATATGCGCGTATAATTCTAACGGAGACGTTTTTAGAGGTGTTACGAAGACGCAAATCTCCTCAAAAAGATTTGTCAAAAGGAACAGAGCGCTAAGAATGCTGAAATAATTAGAAGACGGAGTCAGCAGTAAAGTGGAGGCCTACTGAATAATGAGAACCGGGGGAGCGATGCCGACGTTTCTACTCAGTACCTGACCGCGTATAGCCAGAACCTGTTAATAAATCAAAGGATGTACGCTGACTCAAATTATGTTGATCTGTGCTCTCTGAAATAACTTGATTTTTGTATGAGGTATTCGACTTATTTATATATCAATTGTGTAGTTATTGTGAAAATAACGATTTTTTTTTTTTTGCTAGGTCTGACTGGATTGTTTTTCATACTTTCATCTGAGGGAGAGAAGAATATTTTATTATCATATCTAATTCAGATGAGGTCTAGTAAAAGCTACCCATTGCGGATCTTTACATAGATCTTGGCTTTACGCCTCCCGACCCTTACCTTAGTAAAGAACTTAACGTAAATTACTTTGAAGGTGACGTGAAATCTGTAATTATTTTGTTATAGTGCGACCAACTAATGTGGTCAGTGTATAATTACAAGCGTTAGTAAGCGTCCGAGAGTATACTTTCTAAGTGTCTGTTAATAGGCCCATTTGGACTCACTCATAAGAGTTTACGTAACGAAAAATTGAAATAAGGTATATATACGTTATTATAATGAATGGTGGTAAGGTGGGTTCCAAAGTAGTGTGTCCGGTTGCCATGGTTACTGATAGCTTCCCGAGATTACACTGAAAGCACTTTATGCGACGACGGCCGTCCATTAAAAGGCTAGTTCAGCAAAAATTTGTTAGGACACACGACTTGCGAATTTACAACGCGGTCAGAGCAGAGTTAGTCGAGAAGCGGTGCTCACGTCCCATTTATATTGTTTTATGGTATCTTTCCTTCCCACAAAGGTTCAACATCTAGAAAATGTGGATCGGTTTCCTCGGTGTGGTTTTTATTATCCCGTTGGATACACCGACGTATCTATCACGAACGTCGAACGGCCCTAATGTGGGTGACCGATGACACGCATTTTGTAATACGAGAGAGCTCTCTACGTGAAATGGGTTTTAATAATGTTCGTTCGCCTCACACGGAACCGAAAGATCCCTTTATTTTATATTGGCAACCGAATTGAACGTCGCCGCTTCCGATTTTATGAATGAGGGCTATATAATAAGGCTGTATAGTTTAGCTCTTTATTTTTATTACTTTTATTATTATTTCATTGACTTAGATATTGATATCCATAAAACTGTACCAACAATCTTATTAAAGACTGAAAGAAAGAACAAACCAAAATGTACATTTGCTAGGTCGTTCTAGTTTTCGCTTGGTGTCTTTACATTAGCATTATTACAGGAATATCCTGTAATAACGCTAATGGTTACGTCTACATAATAATGCAGCAGTCGCAAGCGAGAAACTTATCCCGAAATTACCCCTTAACGCAGACTCAGCGGCGGGGAGAAAAATAATATTAGAACGTTCCAAACTTATATATCAATTAATTTTCCGTCTTCAAGAACTTATTCAGAGGTAAAAATAGGTAAAGTTGTGAGCCCAGCAGCTTGTCTATTCTTTCCAACTCGAATTGATTTGATCGGATTCGCGTCGAAACTCGTCGAACTTAACGAAAGTTTGAATAAACTTGCGGTTCGGAAATAGGTTTAACTATAGATGAAAGAAGTAGTTCGGAACTGAAATCATTCTTTATGAAGGCCGAATCCAGTTATGGAAAATGACATTGATTCATAACGTTACACTTGGTTCTTTTATAGAAGTGATATTTTGATATATTGCTTTGTAAAGTTACTTTATTGATATGTCTGGTCGTATAAAAGCGAAGCATACGGTCTGGAGTTATTTTTATGAAGGCGGTACTAACATTGCATTAGCACTTTGTGGTACTAAACTTTTTGCTACGTTAGTTTAATGATCGTATAATTTAATTAAGCGTCCGCTTATCTTTGGATTATGAAATAAGCCTTTAATTCAACGACTTTAATAAATTAACTATGCGCATAAGAATGAGGTAAACAAAGCAACAAAGCAAAATGTTAAGAGCGGATGGTAAAACCTCCCTCGGTTCTCAATGATGGGGATCTCTTTGTTTTTGGGCAAAAATAAACTTTACTTTTTTTTTGTCTTTGAACCTTTTGGGCCCATGTGTGGATTGAACCATAAATCAAAGCCCTCTCAATAAATCTTGACTTCGTGAGAATTTGCCAAAGACGTTTTGTAGTTTTTTAAGCTCGGATAACATTTCACCTCTCTGATAGTATATTACACGAAAATATAAACTTAGTATCGAAGTCGAGGCTGCACTTTTTATTGCTACATATTTAAGCTTGATAAAGGCTTGATAAAAAGTAATAAAATATGCATTACGTAAATGTTTCATCGTAACGTAGAAATTCAGAGTAAAGGCCTTGTTATAATAACGGTATTAAAATACTTGAGACAGTCACGTTTTATTCACGTAATGAATTATTTATTAGCCGTGCTTGGACTGCGCTAGCTTAGCTGTAACAACTCAACGAGACCGATGAAAAATGAAAAACGTTCTTGATTAGCTTGATACGATCTTCTTATATCCGGACGAGTTAATCTCTAGAAGATCACAATTTTTAGGCAAAATTAAACGGTGACCTTTAGGAAGTGAGTAAATCAATCTATACATTGAATTAGTTGATGTTGAACGGGCGATTTGGGCAATATTTTATAGGCGACGGCGATAGAATGTGTCGTTTTGCAGTCTGCGCACGTTTAAGCCTATTCATCAAGTCGCTGAAGCCATTACCAGGCCGCCACCTGCACGATCCCTAGTTTGTTCCACAGATTATTACAATTTTCATTCACCTATAACTTGTTGAATATATAATCAATGTTTTTGTTTTACCTAAGTACTGCTTATATAAGTACTTATGTAAGTTCTGTTTCTGACCTTGGAATTAACATGTCTGGAATGTTATTTGGTTGAGTTTGGTAATTTTAGACCTTGGTTGTTTGTTGGGCTTTGATTATTTACTATTTGATTCTGGCTTACAATTGCGTATAATTGCAATGTGTTATAGTAATGTGATGATTTGATTTGGGTTTATTAAGTAGCTAATGGAGTATCTATTTCGATTGTGAAATATTTGTTTGGCTTGATGATGAGATGTCAACCCATTATTAAGCACCTTATGTAAGCACTGGGCTTGAAGATACGCAAGATTCCTTTGTTAACCAAATGTTACGATTTGCTCAGATGTACTCAACATGCAGATGAAAGTGCACGCAGTTAATGGACATTTCGATTCTCATGCAATGTTTTGTAATCTAACCCCTCAATAATTTCTTTTTTTACTTAGAACTAGTAGTCATTGGTTTTTGACCATAATACCTACACACATACTTTTACCGTCACATAGTCTTATAAGGCATCCTTACATTGTTTAAATTGTTAATTTATTTTCACTGCGAACACAGCACAACCTCTTCTAAAGACCACGCAAAACTAAGTTTCAAAAATCGAGACACAAAATAATACCGCATGCACCTGGCTGTAGATCATCTAGCGGGCAATAGAATGCCCGCTTGCATCCTGCGCGAGGCGATATATCACTCGTGGTAAGGCCATTAGTGTGTTCCCAGAACGCCAGATTAAAATGTTAACTAACCACCCTTTGTCTTCACCGCATTTACAACGGGAAGCGGTTGTTTTGCCCTCTAATGTTTGTTGCGATCTCTGCCACTGATTGCTGGTCGCGTGTTGGTTTATTTAAAACGGTTTAAGGCGTGTTCGCGATTATACAGCCTTCTTATTCGAGTTTTGTTGCTGGTTTTAATGTTATTTTTTTGTGCTGTATTTGTACTATCATTTTGGAACATAAATATTTGCTTGTGTTGTATATCTTTAGCTAGGCGGTGTAAGTAACGAGTCATTATAAAAAAGTATATCCAAAGCATATGATAAAAAACTAGTATCTTCATTCCCTGCTATCACCTAAACCACTTTCGTTCATTTATGAATCTTCTATTTAATAATAATAATCATTTATTTGCCAGTAAAATTGTACCATACATCTCCTTATTTGCTAACAATTATCAATAGTAGTTAACAATTTAAAAATAAAGGAAATTTTGCTTGCGGTCTCTACACTAGGTCGGGCCTGTCTCGAGGAGACCTTGGAATCTCACAATTACAGCTATTTCTTTGGAATTCCGGTTCGATACGTAATGATTAAGTTATTTAAATTCTAAACAGGAAGTAAAAATTCAGAAAAATAAAAATATTTGGTTTAACAGTTTCCGGAAAGGATAATAAGAAAGGATAAATACGACGATGATTGTCTTTATTTTTCGTCTCGTTAACCCTTTGCAACGAATACATCACACAGCAATCTATAATATAGAACCCACTAGTCTCTTATATTATAGATTCCTGGAATACCTATTTAAAAGTGCAGGGAGAGAGAGGTAGAGCCTGTAAGCTTCCTATGAGCTTTTAAAGGATTTATTCTAACTAAAGCAGCCCTATTTTAAGGGTTCATAAAGCAGGTGTTGATGCTTTAAGACAATAAAGTAATTGAAAATAAAATGTCATTTAAATAAAATTTTGACATACTTAAGGATTGTTTTCTTGAATGTCAATTTAAATTTTAAACAATTTCTTTTTCAATTTAACAGAAATTTTAGACTTAACCGCTCTTTAATTTGAAAATTCAATTGTAACAAAATTGAGATATAAAAGAGTTTGTTGTCCTGAGACAATTAATGCTCTACCGTCACCATTACGCAGTAAGTACAGCAATACTACTCTAAATCACAATTAAATCCAAAATCCTGTGATAAACAAAAATATGACGGTAAAAACCCCTTGTTTTAATATGTTGGATTTCTATAATAAAATTATTATGAAATGGGAAAAATGTCATAAACTACAAGTGACGCAATATTTGCCGCGGGCATTTTGTAGTCGGTATTTTTCCTTTGATGTCATCTTTCACACACAGTATCCTGTTTATATTTTGTTTTGTCCACTTAACTTACTTTTTGCTGTATTTGTAAAAGGATCATATGACTAAGCGGGAAAACTGGTTTACTTAAATCATTTTAAATTACTGTTTTTTTTTTAAATTCGCCTGAAACATCCTACCGCTGGGAAAGGCCTACCCACGGAGGGCCTACCCTTCGTCTGCTTGCCTCTTATGACTGAGAGGTTATAAATATAATGCATAATAATATGAAGATACCATTAGGCACACAATCCACGTACCAACCCAACCCCATATTTACCGCAGTACATGATTCTCTCCCTCCCCATTAATCTGGATCTCATTTTATGTCTACTAATCCAGGATAATGACAATATATACTGCTTAAAACCATGTAGGTACCCACAAAAACATACTTTTAAAGTAACTTCTCACCTCCACCGATTTAAGCAAAACCCTCCCATTTGTACCAGAAAAATATTGTGAAAAAAGAAATAAATCGCGCTGGCTTTATGAAGTGTGGAGTATTGTGCGAAATAGGCGTTTACCTTATTAGTTGGGTAGTGCGGGCTGGTCTTTACCTTACATTCCCTTATATTCTAGGTTAGTTGGCACCCACACCACGTCTCTACCTATTCATCATGGGGCAAGGCCACCGAAAATATTCGGAGCCTACCTGCCCTCGCAATTTCTCGGACCGACTTAATCTAGTTTGCTTCGTGCAAATATTCTTTTAATACTATATTTCTAGGTCCAATTTATAAGATTTATTTCATTGATTTCGTATTGAGTTTGGTTTTGTGTTTTGGCAGAATTATATGCTCGTTCATAATCTTTGTTACAGTGTGTCTATACATTTTTCGTAGCAAAAGTAGTAGATATAGGTACATTTAGTAACAAATATCTTATAGTCTTATTCCACTCAGAATGTTGAAGAGAGATTGATTCAGTGTTGTATCAAATAAGTTTATTGACGCCCACGCATTAATTACGAAGTTCATTAGCTGGGGAATGACTGAATGTTATAAAATAACTTCTAATTTCAAATTTCGAAGATTAATCTGGTCAGTGGTTGTTGATTTATTGGCAGGTGTTTGTCTTACGACGATAATTGTCAATTGTTTTTGATATATTTTGTGATAATCAACTTTATTATGAAATTACTTGTAGAGTGGCTGTTATTGAAGAAGTTGGTACGATGTGTTGGTTTTGGTTGTAGGTTATATTTTATCTCTACAATAGCCTGTGCAGACTTTTAAAGCACTTCACTGGCCGATATTTTGATCAGAACATTTGCAGTCTGTTTCTGGTTGACTTACCGATAAACTACGAAGATTCTATAGTGTCTATAGTTAGCGTGTTCTAATAAAAAAACTGTTTTAAAATCATCCAACGTAGATATAATACATTTGAACAAACCTAGAAAAAAGATTTGAAAACAAAGAATCCGAAAATCTACATTAAAAGAAATGTAGGAATAGAAGTCCATTCGTCGGAGCCGAGTTTATGTCTTACATAAAGGGGTTTGACAACAATATATTTCAATGCTATCACGGAAGCGGTATACTATGACGAATGCAGCTATTTTTCCGGCGTTATCATGTATGCACGTCCAATTTTTATTGCTTTTTGTGCGGCAGTTACAAATCGATTTGGCTTAAAGCCAATAGCGTCATTTTAATAGTTCCTCTGTGTGGTCGACAGTACCTACTCACATATTTTATTATTATGTGTGTAAAATATTATATAAAATTTGCTGAAATTTTGTGTTAAGTAAAAGTGTTTGGGTATGCAATCATGGTTGGTGGTAAGGCGCAATCAAGTCGTGGAATCATTTTGAGTACCATTTTAACTTTTAAGAATCCGTTGCCGGAGCAAAATGGCGCACTACTCGGGACTAAGGGCCGATTTCTCAATCATCAGTTAACTTTTATCTGAGGAATAAATATGGCCGTTTGACATATTTCCTATACAAAAAAATATGTCAAACATATTCGTCGAATAAAAGTTATCTGGCGATTGAAAAATCGGACCTAAATCGCGAAAACACGCGAAAGTTTAGAAATGTCAGTCAATGTTTAGAAATCACTTCACAGAAAAGTAAAGTGACAGAAAAGATGTCAAAAAATTTCATTAATTTATCTTAAGTAGCTAATCTAAAAAAATAAAACGAGATATTTCCCAATTGAAACATTTAATAACGATAAACATATAACTTAAAGTATAACAAAGGTCCACTATTAGAAAATATCTTACTTATGTATACCAACTTTTATTAATATAGTAGGTACATTTGTTTGAGCTTCGGCCCTCAATAGTATTCTTCGAGATCACTCGATGCGCAGTGGTACGATAAAACGAGAATTTGTAAGAAGAGATACAATAACCGGGATAAAAGGAAGCTCCTTTACAATCATATCTATTCATTGGCAAAATCATGAAATACAATTTCCCGTGGTAGGTATTCCTTTGGAAAGGTTTACCATATTGCAAAGGTTACCTCAAGGGGAAATAACTTATTATATTATGAGATCTTATCCGCTAGTAAGGAAATATATTTAGAAACCGTTATAGCAAATGCTATATGAGTTTAAGTGAGACGAAATAAGTTTCGTTTAAAAAGAAACTGATGACATTTATTTTAAGTCAATTTTTTTATTTGTTATGGTATCATTTTGTGTATGTGTATGAACTGAAAGCTGTTATAATGTCTAAGCTTAAAAAAAAGAATTCATTACTTTTGAGATTTCAATGGTTTACTAATACGCGTTTGGGTTGGTCTAAAGTAAAAATAGTCTATTTTGGAATCAAATTTGAAAAATTACCATATTAAGGAGACAACAGCAGTGGGCGTCTTTAAAACTAATATTTGTGAACGAATACGGTCTTTTGCAGACTAATAACTCCACTGGACGCCCACGAATCCTTCGATCGCTACAAAGGGTAGCTGCCATTCTTTAAGGAACTTAGCAAATATAATCAGTCATAGGTATGTAATAAGGAATAGCCAGTTATGTTTATTCTTTTTTTGGTCTGTACAAAATACATCTAAATTCTGAGGAAAAGTTTCTCAGTGAGAGCTAAGCGGGCCTTAGGATTTTTTCGTTTTAATTTGAATATTGACTTTGTTCAATCTATACATATAATAAAATTGTAGAAAAGTAAAAACTGTACATTGAATATTTTTAAAAAAGAATAATTGCAGGGTGGTCTACGAACGATTCCGATGCCGAAAATATAATTTTTAGAATTTTTGTCTGTTTGTCTGTTTGTCTGTATGTATGTCCGGAAAGATCTCGGAAAGTACTGTATAGATTTGATTCAAATTTTCAGAGAATATCAACAAGAAGTCCGGTCAACATACTTTTTACTTATTATCTCGCTTTTCGTTACAGGGGGTGAGCAGGAGCCTTTTATATCTATACACAAATATCAAATTATCTCATAAACTACTGAATATATTTCGTTCAAATTTTGCATGAACCTTATCGTACACATGATACAACAAATATACAAAAACCATAACGCTACTATGCAGGGGGCATGAGCAGTAAAGTTTTAAATATTTGGACTCTACCGTAACATCGTTTAATACAATTATGAGGTGTATTTTCACCCCATTCAGTAGTAGGCAGCACGGTCATCAATTTACACAAAAAACATCACGCTATTTATCTTAAGACTTTTGGCAGAGCAATAATAGGATTTTTCGAAAGTAAATCATTTTCACAAAATTAGTGTTTTCTTTCTCTTTCAAGTCTGATATAGGCCTACTGCGACTATTTCACAAGTAAAATAAAAGAAACATAAACTATTACGTTTTTTTATGCAATTGTTACCGTAATCGGTACATTCTTGAAAGAAAGGAACTTAAATTATTTTTATTTTTATTGATGTACTAAAATGACTCAAGTTCAAATGTGGAATGCCGTGATAGATTTTGTATTTATTTACGATAGGAGTATATACCTATGTCTTCAAGATCAAAACATTCATAGTGACACTCAACCCAAAGTTGCATGTAGTTCACATTGATCTCATCTATAAATATGCAACAATAAATTACTGAACGACACAGTTAATTATTACCTTGGTTCATTTCTAACAACTAGCAACAAAAATATAAACATTCAAACAAAAAAAAGCCTTTCAAACAATGAAATAATGTTTTCTTAAATTTGCAACATTACATAGGCCAAAAGTATTTCGGATAAAAAATCCCAGAAAACTTGCATAAAACTGCATAATAGGTATGCAATGTGAAAGATCTGTACGACCAAACCTATCAATGAATAAGAGCGTACGCTAGACGGTTTTTGACATTATGTATCTATTGACAGAACAATGTTTACTGATACCTGGGATTTTTCAACATTTTGCCGATTTGATCAGTCTACATCCGCCATTACAGAGACCGCACACGTGGTCATCATCATTCCTCTGCCCTTATCCCAATTATTTTATTTGGGGTCGGCGCAACATGTCATCTTCTTCCACACCTTCCTATCGGCCGTCATCTCACAAGAAACACTCTTTACAGCCATATCGTCTTTCACACAATTCATCCATCGTTTCTTTGGTCGTCCTCTTCCCCTATATCCATCCACATCCATGCTTAACGCCTTCCTTACCACATGATTTTCATTCCTCCGCATAACATGCCCATACCGGCCGGTTACCACGTAGTTTCTCTGTAACCGGTGCCACTTTCAAACTTCCCCTTATATTCTCATTTATTACTCTATCCGCTCTCGTAACACCACACGTGGTCCTTCCAAGAAATCCTTTAACAATTTGTTGTAATCTCTACTTATTTAAAATTTTCTTCTTTCGTAGTCTGGTAAAAACAGGGGAAGGAACGAGACTGAATGAGTTTCTGAGATCCCAAAGCTAAGCCGACGAGGATTAGGAACATATTTTTGGAAATTTCCCCAATAAGGCTGATAATAGCGTGTAGCTATCAGCACTTACATCCGTCATACAATGTCTGGAAAATTCATTTTGGCTGTCGGTATAGACAGCGTAACCTCATAACTAACCTCATGTAGTCTTTATTTAAGTTCCATTTATGCAGTAGGGATGACGGTAGGTATTTTACTTCAATGATCGTCAGGTAGGTTAACGAATAAAATACGTAATTTTTCTTTGTAAATTGGTACAGTAAATAGAACTCATGCACATGAAGTCACTTTTATGTTCATACTAGCTGTTGCCCGCGACTTCATCCCCGTGGGTAGAAGATATAAGTTATGATTTATACCTGCCCTGTTTTTTTTTACATTTTCCATTGTATGTTCGCTCCTATTAGTCGCAGCGTGATGGTTTATAGCCTAAAGCCTTCCTCGATAAATGGTTTATTCAACACAAAAATATTTTTTTCAATTTGGACCAGTAGTTCCTGAGATTAGCGCGTTCAAACAAACAAACTCTTCAGCTTTATATATTAGTATAGAAGTATAGATATAGATTTTGCTTTGTCGTAACATCACAAATTACACATATCCTATACTTTAGATTTTTGTTATTGTCAATTTAAAAAAAAAGGGTTGTCTGATAGTTTTTTTATTATCACGCTATTTATTTATCAGCAATTTAAAGGCAAATCATGATCAAAACACCAGGGGGTCAAGATAACACGTTTCCCACCTTTTTTATTTTAGAAATAGTCCAAATGTTTGTGAGGAAGATCAGTTTTAATATTAAGAGGGCAATCAAACGTGTTTCAGGAAACCGTTTATCTGGGCGCAGTTTTGCAAAATCTTATATCTTATGACACTATGTAAAATCCACAGTTACCGAGCCTGACTCTCACTTCACCAGCTCCGTCCACAAAAATAATTTGACATCTTCTTTATATCGTCAGAAAACATCGTGTGTGAAAATAATAACTGTCTGGCTATCACTGTTCCAATTTTATGATAGGTACCTCATAATCACTGTCATAATCTAGCGTCTAGCAATTTCAGGTGTAGGCCGTCCCAAGAACAGACGTGATCGAAAATCATAACCCACCAAGGGTTTTCCAATTAAAAAATGGAAAACCCTCGAAAGTAAAACATTTTTTGGCAGAAGTGTTATTATTTTTTACTTGCAACCCCCCCATTTTTAAACGGCTCGATTTGTCAAACATGTCTAAACGAACACTTGCACATAATTCACGTTTAAATTAAAATAGTTCAATTTGTTCGAAAGCTATGATGTCACAGACAGGCAGGCAGATATGTCAAAGTTATAGACCTCTTTTTGGGATTAAATAAGAAAAAGTCATTAAAACAGCTGTGAAATATTTGACACCAGGATAGTATCGTAAACGATGAAATGTGTTTGATTTAAACATTTGATAGTCTTTGGGCCGCTCAAGATTACTTATAATTTAGAAATAAAAAAGGAAGTTTAAAATGTAAAAAAAATGTTTCATTTTCAATATTGCATTACATTTTTGCGATGATCGTTATTATTAAACTTCTTAGTTTTTCACATCTTGAAAATCACGCAGACAAAGTCGCGGGCAACAGCTAGTAGTTTAATAGGATAAGTTTAAAGGTGGTTTTCACGAAAAAGTTTTCAATCTTGATTTCAACTATTTTTTCTTTATTTATCTAAATTCCATAATGGTTAAAGTTGTGTAAGATAAAACGTATTACTTATTTTCAAAATTAGGATCTCACTAAACATATCAATAATTTTCTCAAAAAAAAAATCTCTTAAGCTTACAGTATCTTGCAAAACACACGTAAATTCACTTCATATTATAAGAGATCAGGTTATATACTCTTTACATCCAAGCATCGAGCGTAGAGCCTGACGAACAAAGGCTTAGGCCGTCGGGCGATGTCCGTGTAGCCTCACAAATCCAAAGCACAAAGACTGATAAACGGATAAGACGGCGGACTACGTAAACACGCTTCGCAACTGGCTATATTTCTTCCTAACTCTACCATCACTCAGGATATTCTAAACCGTTTTAAGGTATGTAGATTGTTGTGTAGGTGTACTGAATTATGCTGAAAGAAGGTTTTTGTCTGGGTTGGACTACTGGCTGTACTACTAGCAAGAATTACTATTTCTTTATTATTTAAGAATAAATATTTTTCATCTTCAGTTAAGATTTTATGAATCTCGTAAATTAGTAAAAGGTGACTCAAAATTCTACTGCTACTTATACTGAAAAAACCGACCTTGATATATTTTTGTGTATCATATTGTGCAACCCATTAGAAAATTTATCACTCGTTTAATGATCATAAAACACATAAAATTAAAAGCCGACGCATTCTTATTTACCTAAACCTTTACTCCATATTAGAACCTTGTTTCTACTCGTGGAATAACAAACGTTTAACGACCCATAAACAGGGATTTATTGCTTAGGCAACGTATGATATATCTGGACTCTCGCTTTGAAGACTTACCTATTTATTGTAGTCCTATTAAAGCTATATTTATGACCGAGTAAACATAGGTCATAATGATACCAATACTGCGTTATGTAAGTACAAGCATGACCAAATTAGAATTACATGGAAAATTCATTTCTATACATTTGAGCGTTTTAGATATCTACTTTGAAATTGCTGTTTTATTTTTAATGTTTGGCTTGTAGTCATTACCGTACCCAGAAGGTGGAAACGGAACCCTATTTCTAAGGACTGGCCAGGCTGTATTTTAAGAGATCGTAATAGCTAGACAGATGATTTACCTATATCTGTTGCCAAAATAATAATTAAAAATCAAACATAATTTACGGTCATAAAACACAGAATGACTACTTATTTTTCTTAAGCATACTTTGTCGAAAACCTTAGTCTTTCAAGCTTGTCCACTTATTATATTATTAGATAAACTACACAACATAACCAACTAACATTATTCACAACTTCAAGAAGTTCACGAACTCTTTGCTCAACGTAGAAACTTGAATCCTGCATTAAATTTATTCTTTATGTATCGTATTAAACCGCAGTACTACTCCGCGCTTATTCATTCCAACTTTTAAGGGGTGTATTACGCCTGAGGTTTTCTTGCTCGGCGAGACGTCATCATGCAAGAAATGCGCAAACATAGTTGGAATATTCATGTGTGTTAATATTCATGGCCACGGAGTTACCAGCTGCACTTCACTTAAGGATCTTGCCTGCCATCACCGCGTGTGTACATTTCTGCTCCCGTTCGCAAAGACATTTGTACTACACGAAACGGTTTATGTGGCCGTGTCTTTGAGTGAGATTGTTGAATGTGTAAGTGTGACAACATGACACGGGGTAGAGCTGCAACTGGACTGGCATGCTGGTCAAGTGGTTAGTGCTATAACTGCTATACCGGAGGTCGCGGGGTCGATTCCCAACCGGGATATATGTTTTATCAGCACGATCAATTGTTATGCGTCTTATAAGTTATCGATATTATTTCTGTATTTAAAAATAATATACGAGGGTATATTTATCAGTTGTCTAGTACTCATAATACGAGCTTTGCTTGGTTGGAGACTAGATGGCGTTGTACAAAATATGGAATATAGTTACATTATCTCTTTCCCATAATGCAATAACTTTAAATGGTAAATAGGTTTAGATTATTTTACTGGTAAAAGTTTCCCGGTACTAAGCAAATGCACGCATGAGTTTCAGGTTGTGTTAAGGTGTATTTAGCAAATTAGGGACTTCATTAATTTAAAGTTTGGATAGAGATTAGCTGTTTTGTTTAGCAACCGTATGTTTAGACTGACCTTGTTATACTAAGTTTTATAATTAAAGTTCATCAAAAACCTGTAACCTGAAGCTTTTAAATATTTTTCTTCTGGTTTTTGATAACATGATGACATAAAATGGTGGAAAAGAAAAAAATAATACTTGCTGCGTGATAAACGATACCGAAGAATTTTAAGATTTTTTTATGTGTCCGCTCTTGAAAAACTTATTCAAATTAAAAATATCTTTAAAAATGCTGTTTACAGTCAATATTCCACGCAGACAAAGTCTTAGGCACAGCTAGTTCATTTACAGATATTTTGATTACAATAAAACTAAATCTATTTCTGATATCGAACTAAAATATTAGCTCAAACTTAGCATTAATAAACCTTAACCTTCGAAAGCAACTATAGTTGTTTGTGGCAAGTATAATAAGACTATTAAGTTTGGCTATTAATTTTAGCATCATTAAAAACTTAAGTACTAAGGTGACCGTAGGTTTATTGAAACCACTTCAAGTTCATTCTCCGAAAGTATGGACGGTATTTTTTTCATTATATTTTAATTTGTAAAATTCTCGTGTGGCGATGTTTGTAGTTTTTATTCATTCGTTCATAATGTTTTCTTCTACAATATGATTAAATAACGTTTGCTGGGTCAGCTATTTATGTAATAAAATGATATCGCAATTACTCAAGCGCTATTAAATAGATTGCCCAACTAGTTGTAGATCCTCATCGCTTGACTAGTTTTGTCGAGGTGGTGTCGCGATAAATTATATAAAATAACTAGCTGTTGCCCGCCACTTCGTCCGCGTGGTTAGAAGATATAAGTTATGATTTATATCTGCCCTGTTTTTTCCACATTTTTCATTGTATTTTCGCTTCTATTAGTCGCAGCGTGATACAATATAACCTATAACCTTCCTCGATGAATGGTCTATTCAACACAAAAATATTTTTTCAATTTGGGCCAGGAGTTCCTGAGATTAGCGCGTTCAAACAAACAAACAAACTTTATAGCTTTCTATATTAGTATAGAGTATTGATTTCGAAGCTGCTTCACAAAAAGTACTCATAGCTGTACTAAGTGTACAAATAGATACATACAGTGCCTTAATCTTTGTGATATTTTAAAGGCCCGTTGAGATGGTCTTAAGTCCTATCGTGTTTGGCCGGTAACTTGTTGGTGATCGTTTGCATACTCCGTTGCGCCTCGGAGAACAGTTAGGCGGCGTTTCTAAGGCTTTGATTTGACATTGACTACAAGTTCCTGTCCATTGTGATTGTTCGTATCTCGCATTCGACTGAGAAACACGTTACTAGAATTGCCGTGGACAATGATGTATTGAGGAAGCATGGATTGGTGTAGGTTAGCAATTGTAAGCAAACATGTTTGAAGACGAAGGTTTATTCGGAAGTCTATTCTAGTGTTATCTTATTTTTGGGGTTGGTCGTGCATTGTAAACAAATTTTGCATAAGCTGTAGTCATGATTTGATAATATGACACCGATTGCAAGGGGTAGCCGCTTCTAAGAGGTTACTTGGCCATTCGACGGATGTCTTTGAATAAATATAAAAAAATGGTGTCTAAAATCATAACAATTGGTAAGATGGGACTCTGAGAGAGTCGTACATATAATACAAAGAAAATCCAAATTGACAATTTTTATTTAAATTTCATCTATTAACTATAACATTTCATGAATATGAAATACAGCCTAACACAACAGTTTCATAGACAACAATCTCCGTAATATAGTTCTATCTTACTTTTTGGATACCGTAACCTAAAAACAAAATATGTAAAAACCGTGTACCTATACATTCTCAACGCGTGTAACTATTAGAACTCCTTATAATTTATTAATTGAAGCCAACTACCCTATATTAACTGTGACGTTCGCATGTTTGTAACGGAACCCAACAAATCTGTTTCAAGTTACTTGATTGCTTAAGAAGTTTAAACTTAAATTCGCCTGTGTGGTCGTTAGCGCACACGTATATTATGCAGTTTCTTGGAAGTGTGTCTCGCTAATGTTTTCTTGGTAAGTGTTTTGCTAATATTATATAATATTTACTCTATCTTGCTTTTAAATACAGATTAAGGCTTGAATTTGGTGGTGAAAAAGGCGGGTTCGTTGTAAAGAGTCATATGATATCTATAGATGACTGTTTTAAAACAACTTGCTGCGTGGTCTTCAAAAGATATCGAAAGAGAAAATACAGTTTTTGAATATTTACTGTGTCTCAGCAATAGTTTATAAGATTTAAGTGCGTTTATATTGTTGTATTTTGGTAAGCTTCAGAACAATGGTTCATAAATAAAAAAATATATCGCATTGCCGTACAAGTCATTAGATTCCAAAAAATATTATCAGAAAACATTAACAGCCCTAGAAATAACCTCTTTATCAAAGAAATGTTATTTCAGCAAACGTAGCGTCTGCTAATTATGTTGGAAAACCAAAAGCTAGCAAAAGTATTACTTTTCCTAGAAACAATTCTCATTCCGAAACTTGAAGGCCTACCATTAGCGCTAACGGCGGTAGTAAAAACAATTTTATTCGGTTGTCGAAGAGAGATGGCGCTCTACATTGTGTAATGCGCTGTCTTGCTTCCACAACTAAAGATACTTTGAGAAGTGTTCAAACCTTTAATATTGACTTGAATAACGAATTACGAAGCTTATTTGTGTTTCAAATGTTTATCGTCATTAGGTATTAGGCATACAAAGGATGTCGTAATTTTATTAAAAAAAAATATTGTTAGTTTTAAAATCGATACTTTTTTTACTTTATACGAGTTAGAAAAAAGGGTACTAACTTAAACAGAAGGGCAGATAGCGGTTTGTTTGCTAAGATACATATCACTTGGTTTTACTTTGCGCTATTTGAATGGAACCTTTAGCGTCGTTAAGATACTATCGCCCTTATGTAATAATTGTGAAAGTACCTATATGAGTATGTTTGTGTTGATGTTTTTACTCATTTAAGCTCCAACTGCTGGACCGATTTTGATGACAATTGGTATAAAGGTACCTGGCGTCTGGATGGTAGAAGACATGGATTTCGTTAAATTTTGTGCAGCTTTAATTTACATCCAGGCGAGCACCGCCGCGAGCATTAACTAGCTTAAAATAAATCAAACCTTCTCGGTATTCTAGACAATTATTTAAAAATATCGTCTAATTTGAATATTGGGAAAAGGTATGACTATTTATAGGCAGCTAACCCAAAGAAACAGTTTTTGGCCTTGTATCCTTTACGTACTTCGAGAGAGTCTTTTATAAAAAAAAAATATGGAAACAGTAACAGCTCCTTACCTTTTTTTATTTAAATTAAGTTTAGGGTATGAAACGGCTTGAATAATTTGACTAACATTTTCAATTGTTGCAATAACATTGCGATTTCCTCTAACAACATTGTAAACGCCAAATATCCGTATTCAATTAGGTGGACTCCAATAACAGACCCAAAATTCCCAATTCAAATAAAAAGATGTCACCTAAGTGTTCATAACATCAAATAATTATAACTTCGACAGTCTTCCACGATTGCTGAACAGCGAAAACAATTTATTCCTATTATAATTGGGTAATACTTTCAACTTCAAAGAAAACACAAAGAAGAGCGGCGATAATTGACATTTACGCATAATTTCGACAAATCGCCGGCGTCAGAATGAGGTCAAAGATCATTACGAGAAAAAACACTCAGCGTCGCACGACATTTTTTATTTGGATCAATGGCCCTAAAGTATTTTTGTTTCGATTCGTAGAAAAATCTGGAATTCTTTTGTTTTGTTCGATATTTAGAGTTTCGTTGTATTAGTTTTTGTTTAAGTGTCAGTTAGAATTTGTTGACTGTTGTTTTGTGCTTATTGCGTGATTATTTGCTTAGGAAAGATTGTCTTTTAAAAATTCTTGATCAAGATTAAACCGTAAAAGTACCTATTGTTATTTTTTATGTCTCTTAAGTGAGCATCAGGAGTACTTACAAATTTGAAAGATCATGGTCATGGCATCTTTGGGTTGTACCAAAATGGTGAAAACTGAACCCCTGCCGTTTGTTCCTCCGTCTATCATCAGGCTGTATCATGCTACATAGATGCTCAGCTAGACAGCTGATATTTTTACCCATGAGGTATTTCTGTTGCCGCTATCACAATAAGTTCTAAAAAAAGCTCGTAGTTAAGCAACGTTGTTACGGTCCTAAATTTGGTGATAGGAGACAAATAGATTTGAACATGTACAAAACATGCTCACAAATGTATTTGTGAGCATGTACATGTTTATCTCCAGCCAATTTGTAAGAAACCCGAAAGTGTCTTAAATCTCACTTGTACTGGAACCGTTTCTAATTGTGAGGATAGTAAACAATACAAAAAAAATGACAAATAGGAACCTAAAAAAAGAAATAATGTGGCTGAAATTTTACATGAAACGAAACCGATAAAATTAATTTATCAACATTAAATAAAACAGTTATACAACGTTCAATTCGTGGTTACTCAGCCTTGCGTTATGGAATTAAAATAATAAAGTGAACAGAAATTATTAAATTTGCACAAAATAAAACTTGCAAATTTTATAGTTAACGTATAGTTCTACATAATAAAAAATAGCCTTGGAATTAAACTTTGAATTGCTTGGGAGTATGGTATTTTTTTAATTTTTTTAACATATTTTTCAGGTATTTAAAAAACACGGGAAAGCTTAGTGTTTTACTAAGGTATTTCTTTATAAACACACCACAAATAACAAAACAAAAAACGATGCGACACTAAAATAAGCCATATTTTTCTACGCAAAAAAAAAAATCATAAAACGATTGACGCAAACTAACAAGCAACCAATAAAATACTTGTTCTTCTTTTATTGTAGAGAACTGCCAGGAAGCGAGAACGGTGCAACAGAATAAAAAAAATAAAATTCATTTCCGCTTTAGGTCAGGTGTTTGCATCGCTAAAGGTTAAAGTGAAATATGAATCTTTTTTTTTTTGTACGAATACAGGCTGTTTTATACAGACGTATTGTTTAGAATAAAATGTAACCGTTATACGACTGTATGACAAAGGCTTGTTCGTGTGTAGTGGTCCTTGTTTTAGATAACTATTGTCGTTTCGAAATTATCTTACGTCATTCGTCAGGTTTATTAAAACTGCCCTTGGTTCTATAGATTGTGTTGAAAACCTCCTTAAAATATCTCTGGTGAGCTGCATTCCTCACGATATTACCCCTTAACGTTTTTATTAAGTTATAATTAATTACTTTGTACTTGAATTTGAAAAGGCATTGGTGCGTGCCGGGATTTTAATTATTTACGTTCCTTGAGTTAGCAGTAGAATGGACAAAGGCTATCATTGAAATTAAAATGAACTTACCGATAGTGTGCGCCTTATAAGTTGTCTTGGTAGTTTTAAAAGGGTTCGACACAACGTTACGGTTTTTGGCTAAGTTGTAATTCCTGACTGATTTGATTCAAACGGTTTGATATCATACAAGTATGATACTCAATTTTGGTTCCTTAATTCATCTAATATACCAAAACAATTTACGATAGCTCTCGTAGAATGTCTATAGTCCTACGTCACCCAATAATGTATGAATGAGTATTGAAACTGCAAGCATTATTTCTCCGCATGTAACACTATGCTTCATTATTCTATTCTTCTTTTAAAGAACAAATAATAAGTATGAAAAGGCATTCGTGTAAACATAAGCGAAAAAACCTTTATCATTACAAAATCGTCATTGTAAGTACACCTCCAGTCAAGTTTACAGCACAATAAAGGTTGAACTTACGTTTGTACCACGTAACGAAGGTGTGACGACCAAGTTCAAACTATGACAATAAAAGGCGACGGTAAAGATAAAAACGTTATGTTAGTACCAATGTAATTCAGGATGGGAAGATTTATGCGTCAGTCATTTGTTTTCCCCGGGTAATCTCGAAGCGGGCGAGGCGTCGCGCTAAACTGATTACGAGTTCAAATTAAGCCGTAAACTCGTAACGCTCAAATTACTGAGTATTAACACAGGCATTGCTTTTAAGAAGAAAGTTTAACAGTGAAATATTTGTTTTAGAGCCTATGCGTTCTTCTTTTTAAATGATTATTTTATCGTTCGTTTTTAGTGTCATTAAAAACGTGTAAAGTTGATTATCTTGTTTGTGATGGGGATTAATTACGGAGTCATTTAGATGAAGATTTTAGGGATATTTTAAGGAGTTTTACTGCAAATTCATTTTGTAATGTACCAATTAAGTAAATCGAACTATCTGCCCCGGCTTTGTTTAAAAAAGACAATACTGTTAAATATTATGTCGAAGAATGTTGTAAATTAATATCAGGAACGTGTACATAATTTAATCTGAAACACAGAGATAGATGGAATATTTTTTTTTCCTTCAAAATTAACCTTCCTATAAAACAAGGACCATAATATTATGAAACTTTAACCAGCAGTAATTTATATGGCGGCGTATTTTTTGCACTTGTTTGAAACTAAGATTTTAATCAGCAATATGTTAGAGCAAGTGTGGGGAGACAAGTAATATGGCGTGTCGCAAAACGAGTAATTAAAACAATTTGTTATTTCTTATTTAAGGTGGTTCTTGCTACTTTATAAATATTTTTTAACTGTTATTCCGCATAACTGAATATTTTTTGATATACCAGACGGGGTATTTTCCTTGATATATGCAGATATTTTTTTTTCACAAGATCTATAAATTAGCATGATAATAACTTAAATTACGTTTTACCTTCTTTTTTCGCTCGTTTACCTTACATTTAATAACCTTATGTAAGGAGTTAAAAAAGTTTTTCGTGGCTGGAGATATTCATCAAACACAGCTAAGAAAACTCAAAATAAATCACTTGAAAAAGAAATCGAAATGGATTTACTCGTTCGAGAGCTACGGTTCCCCAAACAGAGACACACTACACGGACACGTAATATTCAATACACGTCGGGGTTAAAAACATATCATTCAACGGAAAGTATTACAGGTACCAAGAATATGGTAGAAATATTTGTATAAATATGGAAACTGTATTCAAATATTTCTAACTTTAAAAGCCCGGTCCTAAAATGTAACCGCAAGGATAGCAAATGCATTTGCAAGTATTCACTTGTGAGGTTTGTATAAATGTTGCTTGTGACGTAGGTAACCGAGAGTACCACGGTATCTTAATGTAAGATGATAGCAGTTGTATAAGTGAGACAGTGCTCTATGTGGCATAGAGCGGCATCTTGCTTCCACACCTACAATAATTTTACTCGCAACAAGTGGTCGCCGGTACTTTATGGATTTAAAACCGGAGCTTAAAGGATCTTCTTACTTGGTCGTCCCACGTATTTTTCTATACTCACACGCTACTGTCAGACTGTCACAGACCACTTCATAGTCAGACGCCTTTTATAAGGATTTCAATAAGGCTGCAGTCAGCTGTTCATGTGGTAGAGTTTGTTTATGATTCCGATGCAGTGCAAGTTTAAATGGAATCGAAAGAAGAATACTTACGTTTAATTTAAAACTTGTTTACGATGACGTTATAAATTGCATCTACTTATAACAGATGTATGAAATTTGTTAATTAAACAGTAATTATTATGCTAAATAAAACAAGAATTAGTTCGTTCGGAATCCGTGTAGAGGTCTACCAAAACAATTTGCTTTCACATTTTCAAAGAAAGTGGAAAGATCTGAAGTGCCTACAAAACGGCAACGTTGCGGCTTCAGCCAACGACCGGCCACTATTCAATACGGAGTGTCGGAGAAGTATATAATTAGGCATTTAACATTTTTAAAGCCTCGTTTAAAGGGTGTATAAACTAGGTTTTATTTGCTTAGCTAGGTTTCAATTAATTTTATAAAGCCAAATGCTTGAGATGCTTTCGAAAAATGGCTTTATTTACATTATTAAGTATTAAGACAATACTATCAGAAATTATTTGAGACCGAAACAAAACAAACTACAGCCCAATACCGCGATTGATCCCGTGTAGGACAAGCTTTTTTGTGATCTACGAATGCTTCTTGAGTCCGGGTGTCTTTGTGCATGTGACTTGAATGTTTGTGAAACCCGCCGCAACACAAGAATTTAATTCCTTACCAAATGAGTCGGTATTTAAAAGAAAAAAAGAAAATGATTATAGTAATAATTTAATCGTCTTAGGCCCGATTTTTCAATCGTCAGATAACTTTTATCTGAGGGATAAATATGGCCGTGTGACATATTTTCTATGCAAAAGCTGTCAAAACGTCAAACATATTAGTCGAATAAAAGTAATCTGGCGATTGAAAAATCGGCCCTTAATAACACAAATTTCAATTACCCAATGACTTATTTGTCAAACCTCATTCTTGATTAATTAAACTACAACAATTCTCGTCGTTGAGGTAATGACGCTAAATAAAAGAGTGTTCTTACAGCGATAATGAGCTAAAATGTGCTGGTAATGTTTACGCAATTTGCTCAAGCTTTCTCCTATTAAGGTAGGAGTTGAATAAAGGTGGGAAATAACTAAGTTGTTGGTCTTGATATTGGCAATCAAGTCTAACGTTCTTAGTTGTTACGTATTCTCCATATTGTTGTAAAACTGATGTAGTTGTATGTTTATGAATGTATAATGGCGCTTAAGTAAATGAGTATTGAGTTTAGTTACATTACTTTTTTTTAATTTTAGAAGCTGTAGTATGACTTCTTATAGAGAGTTGATATAGTTTTGAAAGCAAGACACCTCTTTAATAATGTATAGCGCTGTCCCGCTCCCACTAAAGACCTTTAAAGGATACGAGAAGAGACAGGGCTACTGTTGTTATATTTTATTGTATGTTTCAGTTTAATTTAAAAACTTAAACCAAACTAATTTTGTTAATGTTAGACATTGGGAATACACAACAAACGTTTAGTAAGAGACGAGACGGGGAATCCTTACGTTACTCCTTTGAAAGGTTTTCTCGTTCATTACAAAATGTTTAAATCCTTTTCATAGATTTACTCTTTCTACGAATCCCAAAATTTGTTTAATCTACATCGGTAAGATACTTAGTTAAAATAATCTCAAAATCTAATTAAAAAATGGCTTCATTTCGAAATCACTACGTACTGCACCAAAGAATCGATTACAAATCGCATACTCAATATCTGACTCGATTTTGTTTCGATAAAATTATCAATAATCGATTGGCAAGCATCGGTAAAGCAATTTCGATACCAAATCTACGACCAGCGATCTCTAGCGAAATGAAAAAGTGATATACGGAGTTTTGAGGTCTGTAATAAAATGTTGTTTATGAGGAACAATAGGGGGCGCAGTATTGTCCCCGACGGCACTGACGTCGCCCGCAAATGGTTCCGGCCTCGCTCCCCACCTCTCTAAATTAAAAATGTATACACATAAATATTATATAACAATGCATTTGTCTACTTCTAGTGTTAGATGAGTAAGTTTTAATTATGAAAGGTCGTTGTGGAGATATTGTTGTTGATTTCTTGCTATTTGTAAATATAAATTATGTTGGAATCTTTTTCGATTCACGTTTTACCAGAAATCAGCTTGGTTTGCTACAATAAACAATTATAGTGTGCTTTGGCCTTAGTCACGTATTATATTGTTTTGTTTATTAGGAACAACAAAAAGTTACGTAATATAATGCAACATAGAAAGAGAATTTTATAACGTAATACAGTTATGCCACCAACTACGTTATTTGAATGTTTTTTTCTTCTTTCTTTATTACAACTATATTGAATAGTCTAAGGTCAACCAAAACAAATACTTCAAGAAACAATAAACAAGATATCTGCAGCAATAAAACCAGTAATTCAATTACATATACAAACTATATCGTTAAGTTGTAAGGATGATGTCATCCCGACCGCTTCCATTCCGCCATTCTGCTGAAACCCCTAATTACAGACAAAACAAAACCTTAAGCAATAACTGTTGTGTGTATGTTGGAAAAGCGTTTTCAGATAAGCGTCGGAAGGCACGTAGAATGGCCACTTAACCGAAGGCCGCTGAAGGCCTACCCTTCGGAATTTTATTAACTGCTCACTTAGTTACACTTGTTTCAAATATATACGGACAAGATTAAAACATTTCGTGTTTTGTTTATTGTAATTCTCGTGCTTATTATTAACGGTGTTATTGCGCTGAGAATCTCTTATAAGCTACTTGATTCAATGCAAGGGTATAAAAAATAGACTAAAAGGGGAATATTATTGGACTTTTTCTTGGAAGTTGTTTATAATCTTTATTATGACTAAATCGTTATGTTAGTCTATACATGTTTTACTAATGAGTAGAGGAATTTATTGTATTATTGTATTAGCTAAGCTTATTTGCGACACCTTATCAGATCGTAATGAAATATAAAAAGTTTTAAGTCTTTAATTTTAATTAATTATTCATGGTGAATTTGTAGTCTACCCCAATAACGTTATAAATATATTATCAAACGCCTCTAATATTGAGGCTGTGACAAAAGGTTATTTTATGTATAGAAGTTAGTGCCAGCAGAGGTACAAAGCGGAGGCTTTGTCGTCGCCCGAACATGCCTTTATTAAAAGCCCACATATACCAAAATTGACGAAATTTACTAAAACATAAATATTACAGGCCAAGAGAGGTCTAAAAAGTTGTGATGCCCTTGTTTTGCTGTTAGCATATTTTACGTTAAAATAATATCAGCTGAAAACAAAATAAAAACATCTTAAAAATAAAAATGTGAAAAATAATGAAAAAAGGCTATGACCCTGACTGCTATACTTGAGAATGTGTGTTCGATACCCACCCAGGTCAAAGAGATTTTTTATTGCATGTGTTAATTTCGGAGATTATTGTGAGTTGCCAAAGATAGGTTGGACTGAAAATGAGGAAAGAAGTTGCCAGCAGTTGTCCAGTCCAGTCCAGTCCACTTGAAGACATAAGACTCCATAAGAGTGATATTTGGAACCGAACACGTGGAGTCAAATATGCATCTTTTTGGAAGAGCGTGGAAAACGGCCTAATTGAAATAAAAACTTTTTCGATGGAATGATATTCATATCATGTTTTATTTCGTAGTAAATCGTGGTAGTCTTCGCAAGTTTAAGCTATAGTCGTAAATGTTGAACACCTGTACCATACGTGCGGTTTACGACTTATATTCGCAAATTAATTTATTACTTGTTACGATATTTTACTCGCATGAATTTACTACTACAAATTCGGTACTAAAACTACTCGTAACAAGCGTAAAAGTCATATAGGGAGAACAAGATATAAAACTAAAAATTTCATTTTGAATACAAGTTTATTAAAATTCTCTACGCAATACATCATTAAAACTTTTTGTCAAAACTTCAAAATTTAATATACCTACCATCGGTACCTGACTTAATAATTCATGCCACAAAATTACTTTGTTAAATAAATAATAGGTTTATTTAATCCTTGGCGCGCACCGTCAATGCCAAACTCGAGTTAATATGCAGTGAAGGGTTTCGGTGAGGGATTACTCATTCAAGCAATTTTGAGTTGCTTACCCCTGCAATCTGGGGGTTTAAGTCCGTGACCCTAGCGCATGATGCTCTTTGCGCAAGCATTGTATATTTGGTAAGATTTAATGAAACAGTTTTCTTCCTTTAAACTTCAGGTATGAAACATGAGTGGTACAGGTCAGCGAGCCGATGGTGTAACAAGTGTAACTACACGTGTCGTGTATGTTTGGTCCTTACATAGAGCAAGCATGACATCGATAATGATTTAAGAGTTCGTGACATGTAATTTAAATGACTGACAGTGAAAAAGATCGCTATAATTACCATACTGTAAAAGAGAAATTATAATAATAACTTGGAGATTAAGCAATATTAAGTGACCAGTTGAGCTACATCCGGTGAGACTGGAAACCGATCACAAAAAAAGTTTCTGTTTTTTTCAACATTGCTTCTATACACGGTGATTTTTTAGTCGTCTTACAAAAGGAGCCCAGTTCATGTATCCGATGTAAAATACCCCTAGGCGCGATTATTATTTTTTAATCATCAACTAAGACAATAAGTACGAAGAAAAATTAAACAAGAGAAATCTGAAAATACTCTTAAAAATGATAAAAACGCCGCCGCCCGCGCCCCTCACCATTGTTACAAGGCTCGGACCGCGCTCGCAACAGAGCTGTGTTTCTAAAAAACTACGAATTCCATCATAATATTGAATAAAAATTGTATTTTAAATTTATTCAAAACTCATAAATACCTATTGTTTTTATCATGAACGTGTTCTAGTCGTTGGATACATGAACTGGGCTGCTTTTGTAAGACGACAAAAAATCACGGTGTATACTCCCTGAGGCATGATATCACGTAACTACATCCAAAAGTGTCCATTACCTGCCTCTCACTAATCAGCCTAACATATAATCATACACATTCATATCAGTTACCATCATTAGCACACTTTAACACATTTCCCTAAACAAATCGCATAAACGGAGCTTTTGTACCTTTAATAAAACTCGTACCGAGTGTTTACGACCGCTTACAGTTGGCACACCGCCGTCCTTAAATATAATGAGACAACAATTATAATAACATGAACAGACCTAAATAAAACCACGTCGCCGGGCTCGTTTAAACTGATCGGCGAGAACACCCAAAAATAAATTAAAATATGAATTATTAAACGAATCCGCTGCATAATTTGACCTAAATTAATCGTCTAAGAAAAAAGTTACTAGATTTGTAAAGTAATCGCGTTCTTGCGCCCTTATTAAATCCTATGTCTGCAATTAAGGAAAGGGCACTGGTGAACAGGACTGTAAACTGATTATACTTAAATGAAGCTGTAACACAGAACATTGCCCCCCTCATTTGCATAAATAAATGTTATTTTGGAGTAAGCGTAATGTTTGTTTCCATTACGTTTGCGAAACGATGTGATTCTCGGATGTTTTATCATAAAAGCGAAAACAATATGGAAGATGTTCTAGTTAACAATCTGTAATACAATATCTCGTTTCGTTAACAGAAACCTTTGAAGATTTAGGACTTTTATGTGTGGATTTATCGTTAGCAGCAGAATTATTTTATGTATATTTTATATTGACTAGACTACGGATAAATCTTATTCTCAGAATATTTTTTTAATATAGTAGCGAAAAAATTTTGCTTACTTTATAGCATGCAGCAGTGTCAGCTTTAAGGTAAAAACAAGAGGTAAATATTTAAGTGCTAAAACATAAACCAAATAATAATTAACTATCAAAAATGATTAAAAGTGTGTGTGAAAGAAGGAAAAACATAAAAAGCCCTCGACAAAAAATAAAGCCTTCCGAAGCGGTTCACCCGTTTAGGAGCTGCGATGCTGCGATGATTAAACCCTTCTCTTAGAAAGAGGTCATGACCTTGAAATGGTTTGACCACATCTTGGCAACATGTCTTAAAGTCATCGCTGATGCTACGTTGCGACAGACAGACACACCCGAACTCAAACTTGTGTTCCCCCGTTTTTTGCGTCGGGGGTTTAAAAATATTGAGTACTGTAACAATTGAATCGGCACAGACCTTACTTATATATTTTTAAACTCGGCAAAAGGAACGGTTAACGCTGAATTAGCAAAAGCTGCTCGTTTATAATATCGTTAGTGGTATAACAAATTGCTGTAATGTGAAAACCGCGGATTTGTTCGCATAAGCGGATTGCAAAGCGGAGGTAAATGGATTCTCTCTTGTATTGAGGTCGCCTAATGGCCGGGGCCAGGTGTTAAATTTTTTAGCTACTATTTATTATTCCATATTAAATTTTGCTTATGTCATAATTAGCGAGAAGATTATCATTAGCCTGTCAACTTTGTGAAGCGGGCTTGACCGAATTTTCATTAGTTAAGCGGTTGTGACGAACATGTTAATTACAGCTACGAGTATGTAATATTCCATTGAGCTCTATATAAGCTGTGTTTTGCACTTATGCTATATGAAACAGGTAATGGATTGGATTATAGTTTAAATTGTCGCCATATTCATCGTTGTGTTTAACTGTAATATATTTGGTACATTTAATGTTAGGATATCGACATCACTTGATTGTAGAAACCACGTTTTTAGAACAAGTTTAATTTGAGATATGGACATGATGACAGACGTTTTGTTTATAAAATGTAAGTAAAATGAAAAAGTTCCAATACGAATATGAAACATAATTAACTGAATAAATAAAGTTCGTATTTCACTTCAAACAGGAAACATAATTACTGGCATTTACATAGACATCGCGTTAAACCCGGGCTCAGATTCGATTCTTCATCCGAGCTAATGTGCCTGCGAGCTAAATATGAATTAGCGATCGTTTATCGACTTTCATTGCACTATTATGGAGCTCATTCATGATTTTGTGGATATTATATATTTGAAATAGATTGAGCTATTACTTTGAACACTGATATGATTGAATACATCTAATTCATCACATATTTTGTTTCAAACTTATAGTTCAAAATACGAAAAGAGACCGCTTTAACCAATACCAAAGTGGTTTTTGCAAAGAGGACAATTTTTATACAACAACACAATGAATTAGTATCGGCTAAAAAAGGAGTTTTGAAATATACTATTTCTTTATAATATGTTGATTTTAATTATAACCTACATTTTCATTTACCCGCAATACGCAGACACCTCTGAGATATTATAAAATAAAAAACAAACAGGAGTGCCATTTAAAATTCGAAAAACACCTACAAAAGAAAAACTTGTACAAAAATATTGTCACGTCATCTTCGCGACTAATTCACGTTGAGCCTTTGGTCAGAGTTATTAAAAAGAAGGGCCGCGTACTTCGAGTTGAGTCGGCAACTTGAGTTCCTTTGATACTAGGTCGTCAAGTGTATAAGTGAGTGCTCAAGGAAGGGGCGCGATAGCAGATTACTCGCCGTTGTGCTGTACCTCAAAGCTACAGGACCCAAGAGGTTGCCCAGCAATTCCCGTTTGAACTTCAAACTGTAGTCTTTCAAATTCGAGTTCGGTGTATCCGAATTTTGTAATCGCGTTTTTTTTGCAGGTCAAAGTTTCAATTGTTTTGTTTTGATGGAAGTCAAAGTTTGTTTTACGATTTGTGATGCTATTCTTTGTAGTTAGTTCTTGCTTTTTCTTGTAATCAGTATTGAATGAGAGGATATATGAAGCTGTAATAAGTTACAGAATATATTCAATATATAATTGAAAAATGTTAAGGAATAGTTGAAACGACATAAAATGATAGATGACTTTGAATTACACAAATAACAGGGCGGTAGTAGCAAGTTTGATTCTTAAAAAATGTACCATCGGAAATATAAATAAGGGGCGTAATAAATATACAACAGAAAACGTACATTATATTTTACCTCAACATATTTACATACACGGTTTTAACAATAACAATTAAACTCTTCTTTAACCATCTCTTTCTACTCTTATGGATGTAGAAAAGAGATGGCGCTCTACACCATATATAGTGGCATCTCTCTCACACAACGGCAACAGTCTTACTTAAGAAATGATGGTAGACGTATTTTAAAATAAAGCTCGGGTTTATTATGAATTGGGTCGGAGAGACTGCATGTTTCCAAAAAAGTTTTTTTGAACAGCGACCAAGATTTATTGCAGAAAACTTAAAATGAAACGTTATACAATTATGGCATTTTATAGCAGTATAAATGATAAGTTTTCTGATGTAATTTGGTGTGTGAATTATGATGCGTTTGATCAATCATTTAGTTCTATATTACAACGTATCGTTGTTTTTAGTTTCGCTAAAACTCATCAAGCAACTGCAGGCCCGATTTACCGGGGTAAGTCCAGGAAAAAACACGCGAATGAAATGATATCAATTTGGTAAAGTGTGTTGTGTTTTTTATATTTTTAAACTCGCGCATATTTGTCTGTACTCTCTCATACAAACTTTGTAAGGTAATTCTCATAATTAAACACAAAACAAATATCATATGTTTTCAAAACAAAATGATATAAATCTACAATCTAGATATACATCTTTCTGGGAATAGCCCCGACCTGAAAAATAATAACATTTTTCAGCTTTATTTCGACATTCAGTTACACCATTCAAGAGTTTGAAACTAAACTATTATATCTCTTTTAACCGAAATATTCGATATTTTAGACACAACATGTATTTGGTTTTAAAGTTTATTTTAGGTTGCTAATTGTCAGATAAAATGGTTCGATTTGTGAGTATTTGTGTGTTCGATGTGTCGATAAAGTTGAATGTTTTTCGATTAATTTTTAGACAGGATGGCTGTGGCTTTTGTCGGACAGATATTTAAAAAGTTGACTTTAACATACTGCTGTTGATCGGGAGCAGAGACTTCTGCCGCTATAGGGATGGTTTAAGCATAGTACGCTTGACGCAGACTTCGGGTTTTCATAGATTGCAATATTTCTAATCCAGTTTCCCTCACGATATTTTTCTTAACTCTTACTCAGTGATTTCTTAATATAATGAAGAGAGTACATACAACTATAAAAAGGTACTCACATTGGTACTTTGCCGGTGTTGGACTCGAACATGCACCTCGTTCACAAAGGCATCACGACTTACTGAAATTTCTTGAGTAAGAATTTAGATTACAGACAAAGATAATCTATATCTATACATATAATAAAATTGTAGAAAAGTGAAAACTGTACATTGAATATTTTTTTTAAAGAATAATTGCTGGGTGGTCTACGAATGATTCCGAAGCCGAAAATATGATTTTTAGAATTTTTGTCTGTTTGTCTGTTTGTCTGTTTGTCTGTTTGTCTGTATGTATGTCCGGAAAGATCTCGGAAAGTACTGGATAGATTTGATTCAAATTTTCAGAGAATATCAACAAGAGGTCCGGTCAACATACTTTTTACTTATTATCTCGCTTTTCCTTACAGGGGGTGAGCAGGAGCCTTTTATATCTACCAACAAATATCATATTGTCTCATAAACTAATGAATCGATTTCATTCAAATTTGGCATGAACATTGTCGAACGCTTGATTCAACATATATATAAAAATCATAACGCTACTATGCGGGGGGCATGAGCAGTAAAGTTTTTAATTTTTGGTCCCACCCGTAACATTGTGTAGTATAATTATAAGGTGTATTTTCAACCGATTTGGTAGTGGGTAGTACGGTCATCAATTTACACCAAAAAACATCACGCTATTTATCTTAAGACTTTTGGCAGAGCAATAATAGGATTTTCGAAAATAAATCATTTTCACAAAATTAGTCATTTTATTCTCTTTCAAGTCTATTATAGGCGACTACATCACAAGTAAAATAAAAGAAACATAAACTATTCATACTTTTTTTATTCTTGAAACATTGGAACTTAAATTATTTTTATTTTTATTGATGTACTAAAATTACTCAAGTTCAAACGTGAAATGCTGTAATACTGATTTTGTATTTATTTACGATAGGTATACTTTTAACTTTTACTTTTACCTATATGTTTAACTCAGTGATGTTGGCGATGCTACTTCAAGATCAAAACATTCGTATTCACACTCAACCCAAAGTCGCATGTAGGTCACATTGATCTCATCTATACCTGTGCATAACAATAAATTAATGAACAACATAATTATTACCTTGGTTCATCTGTAACAACTAGCAACAAAAATAGGAACTCATTGCATTTCAAAAAATGAAATCATGTTTTTCTTAAATTTGCAACATTACATGGGCCAAAAGTATTCGGGATAAAAACCCACAAAATGAAAAATTTGCATATGGAATATGAAAGATATAGATCTATAAGACTAAAGCTATTCATTGAATAAGACGGTACGCTAGACGGTTTTTGACATAATTATGTATCTATTGAATTTCGATAATTATATCAAAAACACACAGACATCAATAGAACAATTTCTACTGATAGGTATCTGGGTTTTTTCAATGTCTTGCGGAGAACGTACACGTGGTTCTTCCAAATATTCATTCCTATCCGTCATACACTGTCTGGAAAATACTTTTGGCTGTCTGTATCGGCAGTCTTCGTGCGGTCAGCGTAACTTCATCGCCAACCTCACGGAATAAACCAGACAAGTGAGGGGCTAAATAAGCTGAAAAGTTGAAGCTTGGTTAGTGTTTAGCAGTTCCAATATTTTTTTATATAATTTATGAAATTCCTTTTTAAAGATCGTTCAAAAGACAACAACCTCTCAATATCTAGAAAGGCTAGGAATATTATACTTGCATAAACTGCTAACCCTCTTTTTTCCGTATAGTTCTTTATTTTAATTCGGGATGTCGGTAATGCACTTCAATGATCGTCAGGTAGGTTAACGAATAAAGTACGTAATTTCTGTTCGTAAATCGGTACAGTAAATGGAACTCATGCATGAAGTAACTTTTATGTTCATATTTTGCTTAGTCCTATCATTCCACATCTCCTATTCTACAGAATTTTGTCCCTGTCAATTTCAAAAAATGCGTGACTGATATTTTTTTATTATCACGCTATTTATTTATCATGTTATTTAAGGGCAAGTTATAATCAGAACACCAGGGGGCCAAGATAACACGTGTAACAACTTTTCTATTTTGTAAATAATCCTCATGTTTGTTTGGAAGATCAGTTTTAATATGAAAAGAACTGTTAAACATAAAGTGTTTCACTTCACCAGTTCCGTCCACAAAAATAATTTGACATCTTCTTTATATCGTCAGAAAACATCGTGTGTAGAAATTACAACTGTCTGACTATCACTGTTCCTGAGATGCAGCCAGGTGACAGACGAATAGACAACGGGGCCTCAGTAATATGATTCCGGTTTACCTCTTTGGGTACAGAACATAAAAATTGACTGATACCTCAACTGTCATAATCCGTCCAGCCATTTGAGGTGTAGGGCGGGCCAAAGTACAGACGTGCTCGAAAATCATAACCCACCCTTCTACAGCTGTTGGGTAAATAAGATAAAATTAAGATATGGAAATTCCTTGAAAGTAACAAATTTTTAGCAGAAGCGCTAAGACTGATTTATAATCTAGCTTGACAATCTGAGTTCCAAATCCATTTTTCTACCACCAATGTTATCATCGAACGAAACTAAGAACTCGCTTGATTAAGTCTTCAATATTCTATTTCTGTTATTCTTTCCTACTTACAGCCTCAATTTCAAACATGTCTGAGAAAACTCGCATATAATTCACTTTTAAAACAAAATAAACTAAATTAAAATTGCTCAATACGTTCGAAAGCAAAGTTTTAAACCCCTCTTTTTGACAAATAAGAAAAAATCATTTAAAACGCTGTAAAATATTTGACACCAGGATAGTATCGTAAACGATGAACCGTGTTTGATTCAAACATCTGATATTAAATAGTATTTGGGGTTCTAGATTCATACAAATTTAGAAATAAAAAAGCAAGCCTAAAATGAAAAAAATATATGTTTTTCAATATTGCATTACATTTTTGCGATGATTATTGTTATTAAACTTCATTGTTTTCACATCTTGAAAATCACGCAGACGAAGTCGCGGGCAACAGCTAGTACATTAATAGATTAGGTATAAGAAGATACAAAAACTAAATTGAATAACAGTCAATGGTTGAAAAGGGTTGCCCAAGAATACCTAACGTAAAGGTCAAAGTAGTATTAGATTATAACATATTCGTGTAAAAATAACTATGTGAAACAAACGAAAGCATTTTAAGCTGAATACATTTTACGACTCTATTAAATCATAGCTATGAAAGGCTAAACAAAGTATTTTGTGTACAACGTTAGTGGGCAAAGTTTTCTAAAGCAAAATAATAACCGTAAAAATATTTTAAAAAGTTGTTTTAATCAGTGCTGGTTGAAGTTGTTTGAACAAACCTCTTTTATCCTAAAAATATAAATTGAAATAATGCATTTAATGTACTAGGTATTGAAGCCTGTTGGTCTTGTTGTATGTAGCCTTGACTGCTTTACCGGAGGTCGTGGGTTTGATTAACACCCAGGACCACTTTTGTGACGAGCATTATCATTTGTTATTTCTGTGTGTATTTATCTGATATGTGTATTTGTGTAAACAATTATCAGTTGTCTTCAGTCACTGCTTCAGTCTTCGTCAGTAGTTATAAATATAACCTTAGTTTGACAGTAGATAGTGCTGTATAAAAGTTGTGAAATATATTTACAATTTCATCAAATCAAGTACAATTATTAAACAGAACGCTACTATTAATAGCAACATTTAAACCAACAATATTGAAAGCAGTTCGACCACATGTCTGATACAGTGAAACGATTTCGAGTATGACTCAAATGTCGTCAAACGCCCGTCGCTTTGGACTTGCAGACGATGCGATCCCGGATTATAGCAATCTGTAAACCAATACGCCCTCGCGAATACTGGAAAACACATAAACTGCCTACAAAGGAGATTGCTAACGTCTGTCAGCTGATCCGACGGAGCTATTGTGCTTAACGCTCCTTTTGTGATTGTACGTGTATCTGAATTTGTGGATTGGAGGATATACATCATTTTGAGTACATAGAAGATGTATTGAGTTTACAAAATAAACATAACAGGTTTAAGTAAAAGTCTTATGTAGAAAAATCACTGTAATACGACTGCTAACTTTACGAATCAGAATGTCTACAAAATATTATTTGATTAGCGGTTTACTTACGCGCATTTTTTGGTTTGGTATCACCCGAATAGTTTCGAACCCAACCGAAATCTGTTTTAACATAAGAAAATTATTTAAAAAATACTTTTAGATAGTGGGTTCTTAGGTTTACGCGAATGTTAGACATTGAAATGAAACGAATTTTACGGATTTTATCGCGGTTTAATTTTTGGTTTTAGTTCCCGACGTTTCGACACCTTTGCAGGTATCATGGTACTTTTAGATGTAAAATCCCGATCCATCGATCTAGCTAAACTTAAGTTTTGTTAGTTTAAGGGAATTTCGCAAAATTCAGGCCGCTGTCTGTTGCTAAAGAAGTATATTTTGATGTGAAATTAGGTCCCAGTATTTTTAATATTTTTAACATGCCTTGCAAGTCACTTTACTGGTTTCCGTTTCATACAATACTGCTTATGTTGAAATCGATCTGTTTCTTTTTAATTAATCAAAACTTGCAATCATACATACTTATCCTTATTCGTGCACCAGTTTACAGTAATTCACAAAAACAATTGTATGTAGGTTTGATTTACTAATCTTGTTAACAACCCGGGAACCTGATTCCAATACGTATCCTAAGTTAGATTTTCAATAGATTATGTAAACGTCAAAGAGATATTTTCCTGGAGTAGGTACATCTCTTTGTAGTAAAGCCAGATCAAGAAAAGCTGAAACATGTGTATACTAATGTTATGAATTGAGTGACATGACATAAATTCTTCACGTGACGTTATCACTTTGAAATGTATTTTTTTAAGCTAGCTGGAGACGAATATTGCATAAATAAAGTATTATAGTTTTGTTTAATTTCATCTCTCACCAGGTTGTATATTCTAAAGTGTTTTGAAATTTTCACAGATGATTTATTTATAAAGCCGCTATAACAACAAAGCATAACCAAATAAACATCTATGTTAAACAACGGTAGGTACGACCATTAATATGATGAGTGACAAATTTTATAACAAATTTGTATTTCTTTAGCCTATGTACGTTCTATTATACGAAGCCCTCAGTGTCACGAGACCGACCGGCATTTGGTGTATTTGTCACATCAGCTAATATTATCGCATAATCACACAACATCCACGTGCACAAAATCCTCTTAGGACTAACACCAATAAAATATGAGTTATAAGTAATAAGATCGGCGATAAATTAGCTTTATTAATTGGCTACAGAGAATTAGCAAGGCGTGAAGGGAAAGATAAGACATTCTGGTTTTATTTTAGCCGGTCTTCGGTAATTAAGATACAAAACTCGATACTGCTTTGGTATAGATCCATTATAGTACTCTAACGGCCTATAATTGTCCGAAAGAGCATTATGTGAGCTTTGAGAAAAGATATATAGGTGTTACAAAATATTGCTGTTCTTTTGTTCATTGTTAATTGACGATAACGCTAATAGGCAGCGTGAAGTAGATTATTTACATCATAAGCAGTCCTGACAGTAAATGGCGAAATACGTTTGGAGCTCATTAATTATGGCTGGGATTCCGACAATTTGGCTGCATGGATGGCATTGGTTTACCGGTCGACATGCAAACTCTTAATGCGATGTGATGAGAGTTTAATTTCGAACGATGTACGATGCTTTCAAATCAATGTGTTTGTGGGATGGGATTTCGACTATATTATAGTAAAGAAGCAAGGTGGGGTATAGAGGTTTTTAATTCTATAAAGCAGAAGTTAATGTATTTAAAGTTTGTCTCGCATCACTGAGGATTCCGAAGAAATAGACTAAAGACACATGCAAAAAAGTCACCCAATATAAACCATCATACCAATCTATCTCAACTTTGACTACTTATCAAACAAAATTTTAGACAAATATCATTGAAACTTGACATCGAAAACCTGTCAGTAAATATCTAAGCTAAGTTATTGAGAAGCTGTTTACAGCAGACCGTACCCCTTGGCTTTACAAGCTCATGAATATTCGCTTACATGTATTGTGTTCATTTACATGATAGCAGTGGATGCACGCGGTAGCCTACATGTCGCGTTTACACGCTAAATGTTGACTTTTGGAAATATCACGGTCTGTGTTGGGGTCCCACAGAGCATAATGGATGAAAACGGGGATTGTCTCCTCAGTTTCTTTGTTTCATTTGTATTATAGCTCCAGAATTGGGCTTTTGTTTGCTGTTAATTATGTGAGCAGATTTACTTTGGTGTAAGAAAGGGGGGAGGCTCTTTTAAATTTTGTCTTGACTTTTTTGTTTCGGTTTTAAGAAGCAATGGTTTTGACTAGTTTCGAAACCCAAAGTATATAATCATGAATGAGTCGACCAAGTATGTATTTATTGCAAGTTACATCGGTCGAGTGAGTAGTTGAGTTTAGAACTGTCTTGCATTATGGTCATTATCATGTATATTCATAGTTTATTAGAAACTGTCTCGTGTGAATCTCTGATCGGCTCTACCTAGCCCCGAAAAAACATAAACCTTCCTTGAAAGTAATATTTAATTATTATTCAATCAATGTCTCGGTGCAGTTAATATCGTTAAATTATTTATGTTTCTACTACAGTGATTACTTAGCTCACAGCATGAGTTGAAATATAAAAGATTATGTTGAGCAAATATTGTTCATGTATATTAATGTGATGACGAATTGTACACGACTTACAAAGTGTAGCTAATATGTTTTGTAAGGAACATAAGAGCAATATGTAAAAGTATAAAATTGATGTTTATCAGAATTCGTTTTTAATGTTTGCTTTCCTTAGGCGACAAGAGTTATTAAATTCATTAGTCACGCACACAGTTTTATTACCCATAACATTTGTTGGAGCTATTTTTCTTCTTTATTTGAATGGCTTTTTCTGTTTATTACTGGAAACTTACAAGCCTAAGTAATGTGAGGTATAAGGGAAATCTGACAGATTAGTAAAAAGAGGTCTGGTATTTTAATTATTACGTTCGTGAAACAATTAGATGATTATTTATTTAAAAACCTCTCACTCACGATATCTATTTATCGGGATCTGAGAATGGAGGAAGATTGGAATATATTACGACTAGAAAAAAGCTTACTTAACATGGTTGTGCGCCCCGGCTTCAAGGTGTCGCCAGCTCTGAGGTCCCGGGTTCGTTCCCCGGTCGGGTCAAAGTAAAAATTTACATTTCTACATTGTCTCGGAGTCTGGGTGTTTGTGGTACCTTCGCTGTATCTGAATTCCATAGCGAAAGTGCATTAGCAACTTACTTTAGGTTCAGAACAATGTATGTGATGTTGTCCGCATTTATTTATATTTATATACTTCTTGGGCATAGCCTACAGTGGTACGCACGAATACTATTATACGCTTCCAAAATGCGTCATTACATTCTAAATAAAGTAAATACGGTGGGTAAACTCATCACCCTAAATATATGCAGGCTTAAAGCTATATAAATATTTTATTTATATTTTAACAAATAGAATATTGTTGTTATTTGATACTTTAGCAAAATATCGGTTTCCATTTTGTATTTTCATATTATCAATACTTCCTAGAATGGAGATTAGCTTACATAAGCATACTACATATTATTATTACTGATATAAAAATATTTATTTTAGTGAAGCCCACTAACAGCTTTTGTTTACATTATTTCAAAACCAAAAATAAACTTAACTTAAACTTTTTATATAGCAATATTGTACCTGTGAATACTGTGAAGACTTTCTTTCTTTTTTTGTAATTGTTGTGCACGTCTATAATTGATGTAAACACTAGTTTTAAGATTCGTGTAATGTTTATTTTTATGTTTGTGTTTATGTTGTTGATGTGCCTAAATAAATAAATAAAAAACAATAAACAAAATCCAATATTTAGGTAGTATATATTCAAAACTTCATAATGTTGTAAAAATCATTCGTTTTTACAGTGGTTTCTTAGGTTTACGCGAATGTTAGAAATTGAAATGAAACTATTTTTGCAGACATGGTCTGCCCGTGGCCATGATACCTGCAAAGGTGTCGAAACGTCGGGAACTAAAATCAAAAATTAAACCGCGATAAAATCCGTAAAAGTAGTTTCATTTCATTCGTTTTTTTAATAATTCATTAAGAAATACGATCAGATAACCAAACATTACATTATAAACAATTGAAATAGACTTTATCCCAACATGATAAAGTCGAAACTCATTAATCAACTTAAATGTATCAAATATTTCAGTTCAAACACATGCATAATAATAAATTAATTCAGTCAATAGTAATTGAGTGACATTAGTTATTTATAAATGATCTTAGCACGTGGATATACTTACACATGTGAAGGCCGAGACGAAGTGCTTACAGGGTAAAGCCCTTAGCGAATAATTATTGGCTCATTAATCGTACCCCTGAGAGTTTAAGAGACTTTACGATCTGTTATTCGCGATAATTTATGTATATATGTGTATATGTTGTGTAAAAACATGTATACAAAGAGTATACGCGAAGGTAAAATGTGTGCGCTGTTGAAAAATGTTTTTAGAAAATTTTACTCCAAAAAAGCTGATTCAATATGTTTTTGTTGTTGTCAAAACTCGCTGTGTATGTTTTATGTGGCTATGTAAATTTGAATTTTTAAGCAAACAGATGAGTCTTACACATGATTTTTTTCCCCGGCGATCCTAATGGGTGTTATAAGTCATTCAAACTATATTTTCGCTGCAAAGCACCAGCTCCTCTAAGAATCATTTCATCAATTGTAAGCCAAAAAGGACTTGTATGGAGATTACAGGTCAAAGTCAAGTTTATTATCGAAACGAAATGTCATTATCATACATTTTTTTATCTAGCCCACTGTGTACCGCTGCCAGGTAAAGGCTATACCAAAAACCTTCCACCATTCTGTCTTAAGCCACAAAGTCAATCCAAGCAGTTAACAATTAAAAAAAATGTTAATGTGTTTGGCTAGGCTTGAACCTCAAATCATAACTACCTTCATATTATACATAATTCAATATACCGTAATCAATATAAACCTAATGACATTACCTCTAAGTTCAATAATCCAAACGCAGATTAAATGTCCGTAAGCCATACAAATACTTATTCGTATCCGAACGCTAATAAAACTGATATCGAGATATTAAGAGAATTGTATATCTAATTCTGAATCCAATAAAATAATACTCGATTCGAGCCTCCTTACCCCCGCTGACCAACTCTGCAAATATGCCGGTTATTACTTACATAGATACTTCGTTACGTACTGACTTAGCTATATAGATACATAGATAACTGCTTACCTAATGTCTCAGGTGATCGAAGTACCTTTTTCTTTATTATTTTGGGATGACGGGTTTCCCAATTTGATCTTGACAGTCAATTGTTTCGTATTACTGCGGTCTTATGAAATATGGATTGTATGCGAAAGTAAGGGCTGTGGTTTTAGTTTAAGGGCAGATGTAATGGGATATGAATGTAATGTTGTATTATATAATTATATTTTCCAAAGAGGATTTAAATGTGTAATGTGGTTTATTGTTTAGTAAACTAAAATAAGTAAGTTTGTGCTGTAAAACTAGCTTACAAAGCTAGTTTTATAAACCTAGACTTCATGGATAGGCGACTACATACCACACTCACTCTGCATGAGGTGTCTCGGGTCCTCGCATAGAGCAAGCATATGTGTGATTAATGAATGCTTTTTATTCGCGATGACTTGTATGTGTGTCTTGAATATTTGTAAATACCCCGCGACACAATGATGATTAATACGGGAGACGTTTAAAAATAAAAGATGATAAGCCGCTGGGAGTGAGTGTATCAAGAGTTTATATATCTTAACTAGCTGTTGCCCGCGACTTCGTCCGCGTGGTTAGAAGATATAAGTTATAATTTATACCTGCCTTCTATCTATCTTGTAGGATTCAGTCAGCGTTTGCAATGTAAGCGCAAAAAATGTGTTTTTTTACGACCTCACATTAGAAACCTCAAAAATTTTAGCCTATGTGTTATTCTGATGTATAAGCTATATTGTGGTAAAGTTTCATTCAAATCCATTCAGTAGTTTTTACGTGAAAGAGTAACAAACGTCCATACATCCATACTTACAAACTTTCGCCTTTATAATAGTAGTAGGATACGCTGAATATACGCTTAACACATCTTTAATCAGTTTGCTGGCTCTATCTTTATTCTTGTTACTGTCATCCAACGCATTACACTAGAAATACGTACAACACCAAATTCATAAACAGTATCGTATGACATCGTACCAATTGTAATTTATATAATGGAAAAATAGTTGGAATAAGTCCTAGTTTAGTTTTCCTAGAGCAATATTCAATACGCTTATCCGTGGAAACTAATATGTTTTAGTACTTACTCTGGTATATTATTATTAATTTAATCACGGTTTATTTTACATGGTATCTTTAATCATTCAATTATTCGTGTTTGTATTATTTATCATATTTAATATTATAAATGCAAAAGTTTTGTAAATTAAACAAGTTTATTACGAGTATGTATGGATGTTTGTTCCTCTTTCACACAAAAACCACTGAACGGATTTAGACAAAACTTGGTACACAGATGTATAACCATATAGGATAGATAGGCACATATTTTTATCCCGATTTAAGGCTCCCGTACGACGATTTTCGATTTGTGACGGCTGGGTCTACGGGCAACAGCTAGTAAATAATAACTAATTATAAAAGTTACTGTGATGATATAGATAGCTCAAAAAACTTATTATAAAGGTATTTATTCATTCCACAAGTACCTGGTCTCCAGTTATCTAAGCTGTATTTAGTTGAACTGAACTAACCGAGCTTTTGTTTCCATCGTCCCGTTACCGACCGTCGGTGAGCGATTTGTGACAGTTGAATCCTTTGTACTCACTTCCTTTCTGGAAAATCACGATAGTTTATCGCCGTCGAATCACGTTGCTCCTTAGATAATTTCGACTGCCGAAGGTAAACCTTTGTGAAAATAAATTTGGAACTTTTTGGGGAAACCTTATAACATTTTACTACATGGATAGCCGAGCACCAAGTGAAAACCTATTACGCGCGACGTCAGTTCGATTCCTGCGTAGGACAAGCACTTTTCTGATTTATAAATACTTGTTTTAAATCTGGGTACCTTTGGTACATGTGATTTGAATGTTTGTAAAAGTTCCGCGAGACAAACATTAAATTTCTTGAAGAGGGTATTTTTTGTCTTTATTAAATTAAGAATGTTTAAATTCATTTTATGCTTCAAGTTATGAAATAATATAAGAGCGCAAGCTTGAAAAAATAAAACAGAATGTGCAATTTCACAAAGAGCTGCAAAGTTCAACGGTCCTAAGAATCCCGGTACATCGGCTGCCCTCCGGCGTCTTATAATATTCTCTTATGGCAAAAACTGGCAAACTGCAACACCGACGGAACCCTTCAAGCAATTTAACTACATATTTCTCGACACTCAATTTCTTGGGAGTCGACAAAGATATCCCTGTAAGGATTCTTAGAGGGTGGATAATGGTTTCATGCTGCTGTTAATTCCTACGGATTGTACCTTCGGGCACCGTCCTCGCAACAAACAAGACTTGCATAATAATTTCCGTGTCGGTTACCCTCAAAACTTTAAACTAAGGTAGAGAATTCCTTTCTGAACTCATCCACACTGTTCCAAAATGATATGGGTACATAACGAAGGTCGTAAACCGCGTCAACTTTTTTCTCAGCCCTGCCGGTGAGATAAGGCACTTAAAACGCTGTAGACGCACAAACTTTATAAAAGCCGAGTTCATAAGGCGGCTTTATTAGACAATTTCCAGGTGTAGAGCAGCTGACGTCTCAAATATTAATTTCTGATGGATCTCGCCCAAATCCCGCCTGATCCCGAATTTTAATGGCCGTTTGTCGCACTCCAACGGTTTTCATCGGTTGTTACATTCGTATTCAGTTCATAATTGATGCCAAGGATTAGTGAGAGTGTGATTCTAACTATACGAATAACTCGTTTAAACTAACCATTCTCATTACTCATTCAGATACCTCGACGATTACTTTGTTCAACCGAAGCGATTCTGTCCCTTGATGATAAGCTGCGAAGTACTTTGCCAAGTTTGGGGATGAATTGTCCTCGTAATTTCGTTATGAGTTATGAATAGTGTTTGTCATTGTCAGTCCATACTTTATAGATCACTAAGTGGAACTATGTCACAGTATGATAAAGGGTGCTTGAACTACGTAGCGGGAAAATGTTCGTTCGAAATTATGATCCAAATCGAATCCGTGGTATCAATTGAATGTAAGCCGTAGTATAAATAAACTTGTGAAAGGTGTATATATCTTAGAGAGGACTTGGGTGTGTTTATCTGTGAATCTGTTTCTATGTATCTAAGGACTTTGCGACCCAAATAAAAGGGTCGACACAAAGGTGTCCCGCTAAGCAGATTGGGGGTTACGTGACGAGACAACCAAGTGCTGAGGGGTGCGCTAATCATCGCCGGGCACCTCACGAACTGTTTGCTTTTCGATTTTGGTTTCATTGTTCTTACAACGTGCTACATACTAAAGTTAAGATGTTAAAAAATACAGTATAATTTAATTTTCATTGTCCTGCACTAAATTTAGAATGAATTGTGTGGGTGTATTTTCGTATTTTGGTCGGCAACTAAACACAAAATTAATAGTTAAAATTATACATTCAAAATCAAGGATAGTATTCTCGTAAATTGGACACTATGCGTAAAGTTTGCTAAGCTATTCAATAACTTCAAAAGCAAATTCTGAATAGGTACGCTTACACTGCGAAGATATTAAAATTTTGTTTTCCCTCGCAAACAATCTGACACGGGACCCTCGTCATCTGTGGTCTCATGTGCACACTCCGACACCCAGTTATATATAGCTCTAACTTAAATGTTATTCTCTCACTAATATTTCTAACAGCCCTTACTTTTGTTAGCTCCAATATTGTTCCCACAAATTTCAAAGCCCCGTTGATAGTTGACAAGCTTGTTAACAAAATAATTTAGATTCTCTGAATACATTAAATTAGAAAACAAATCTGATTCAACGCAGATTAGAACTGGCTGGACTAAACACTGCGCAGTTAGTGAAACAAAGTGAGAGAATTTGATGAATAGAGACATTTTCTATCAATTCGTTGGGATTAACATTTCAATTAGAAGAGCTTAACTCTCTCAAAGCCTTCTTTAGTCATGTCTCTTCAAGTGTATTTCGTAGCCAGAGAGTGAGCGGCGACACTTGCGGGGAATCCTAATAATATAATGTTATGCTAAGACAGTACATAAGTTGCCCATGATACGACGGTAAGCGGGAGGGAAACTGAAAAGTCACTCAACTTTTGTTTACGTAGCTAAAGAGAGCAAGGGTCTCCTTATAAAACAGTTTCATGAATATTTATACAGATTTAAGGATAGTGTAGTGCCGTTGTGTAAATAATTGCGGTCGAGTGGGGTCTTGAATTTAAATTGCTTTCGATTGCTCTTTGTTTTAAAGATTCTTGAGTGTTGCGAAATAACAATTACTTACAAGATGTGGGTAAGCTTAAGGGTAAGTCGTTGTTATTGTTGAAGAAAGGTGCGAGGTTGTCTTTAGGATTTGTATATTATATTATATTTAAGGCACCCGTATAATCCGGGATTGTGCAAATATTTTTATTATTAATTCCGCTGGAAGAGATCGGACTTAAATGTTGCACCTACTGAGATACCGGATTTCAGAATTAGATGTTTTGTTTACTTTTATGTCAAATTGCAACATATTGACACACTCAAAAAATAAGGAAAAATCTAACATTTTTTCTAAATTATGAAACCAAAGAACATTGAAATTTGCGATCAGTGCATGTTTTTTAAAGATTATTTGTTGCGTGGTAATCAAACGACAGGTACCTACTATATTATTTTTATACTGTTTAGTCTCTTTGTGCATTAACATAAATTCGCTTACCTAATTTATAAATCTAAAAAAAAAAACATCCTTAATTCATTTTACCAGTCACAAGTTAGAGATTATAAAACATTGTTAATGTTTCCTTCTGTTTCTCTAACCAGTAAAATTTTCATAACATACTCGTCCCTAAAAGTATTCAAGCCCAGCATTTAAATTGTCTGGAATTCGCGGAAACGAGATGGTAATTAAAGTCTTTATTGATATTAAAACATTGTTTTGTACCGAGGAGTTCAAATACACTTGGTAACAAAGAGAAAACATGGGAATGTATATAAAAAAATCTACTTGCTGAGGGACTTGCGAACCTAAGGGTGCCGTTCTGCTTTGCTTAAAATCGGTTGGGTATCAAATTTATTTGTCACCCCCGCTAACAAATTTATATAGATCTACATTTTCTGTATTTGCTATATAATAGCTTGAATAAAACTACATTATCCGTGTAAATTCCAATTATCTAAGAATTACAAGATGAGATACAGTCTTTTTTTCTTTTTTCGGATGGGAAATCCTCATACTATGATTTCTTCCGCTTTGGGTTGAGCGGAACGGAGTGTCAGACTCCTACTGACTAAAACCCACCCCTGTTTCTTCCTTTGCCCTTCGCCTACCGGGTCCTCGTCTAACCCTTTCGGACAGTCCCGTTGCCCCGGATGAGATACAGCCTGGAATCGGACGGACAGATGGACAGCCTTAGTAATCGGGTTCCTTACAGAATAAATTATTTACTTTCATTCCGCTTATACGCTTAGGGCACGGACCCCTACAATTTAGAGTGAATATTATATTTGTACACAAGATAGATTGTTACTCTTTTCAGTGTAAAAATCTTTCGACGGAATAATGAAGGTTCATTCACCTTTGACCTCTATCAGCTTAGCTTTGACTAACCTGTAGCTTATTACTGTCATCAACACACTCAATGTTACTTGCTCCGTAGTCTATTGTTTGATGTGGATTGCGAGCACTAAGAAACTTGTTGCCATAGCAACAGATTAACTGCCATATTCACAAATGTACATCGAAGTTATAAGCCCTTGAGTGTCTTACCTACTGTCTTAATCATTATTAAGCTTAAAATATAAATTCTACAAGATCGAATGTCCTGCACCGTTAAAATTGTGTGTTCAATAAAATCCATTTGCAAGTTACCGAAAGTCAGTAAATTCACTTTATAAGTTTTAAATTACCCATCAGCATAAAGCAAATAACAAACATTATCCTTTGATTATTTTCTGTTTATTATAATTACAAAGATTGTAGGAACAGGGAAACAAAGTTTGTGGCATCTAATTATAAACGAGTCTAAACCGCGGCTTTTGGTGAACTCGCGACAAATATAATTAAGTAACTGAGAAATAATTAATAAATTCTTATTTTGAAAGGAACGATTAATTAATCCGCAAGGAGTTGTGGTTACGACACGGCTTAACGTGACTTTTGCCGAATGTTCCAGAATTTCTGTACCTGAAATCAATTACAATTTTTCTTGCTTCTCGTTTTAAGTGAAGAGAATGAGGAAGTCTCTAGACATGTAAAAAGTCATGATCACGAGTTTTCGTTTACGTTTATATCATACTAGCTTCTGACTACGTTCTACGGCTATTTAGTACTACGTAGTGTAGTGCTTAGTAGCCTGTATCTTAACCTAAACAGTGTTAGCTTCCTTTTATTTATCAGATCAAATTTGATTTACAATTTTTAAGCGTAAAGAAGTAACAATACAGGTACATTGTTACTACAATTACAAATGAGAGTCTAAATTATATACTGACGGCAAAAAAGTTTTATGTTCAAGTGACCCTACGGCCGAAAGCAAACGGTTTCAGAGATATTCAACATTTTGTAATTCTCATAAAAATATACAATTTTGACTTTTGATAAGGCGCTTGTACAAAAATAGGTTGACCAGTGTCATTCAACCTAGTTTTCATTCTTAAAAGACTTGATAACAATCCGAAAATGCTCATAAAATATAAAAATACTCAGTTCATCTATCTGGATGTTAACTCATCTAAAAATGACGTTTGACTGGGCTGGCCATGACTGAAACCGAAACCCGGAGCTGTCTTAAGATGACTATTTGTGACAAGTAGAAGCGATGCAAAGCCGATCTCCGGTGGTATCGTAGCTGCGAGGATTAGGGCGGACGGGCAGCGTGCACTGACACTACTGCTTATCTTGTTACTCGGCTGTCCCTGTCACGACATGTCCCACCGAAGGCTAGCTAAATGCCGAGCTTTGTTTGCTATTGTTATGTTGACAAAGTACGCTAGTTGGACGCCACGTTTATTGTTTACGTTTTGTCTTGAAAACTGCTTTTTCGATGTGCTTTTGTTTTAGTTTTGACATCCTAGTTCTGAATGGTTTGATGTTCGTTGTTCAAATGTCAATGCAATTTTTGTAATTAAAAAGGGGGTTTTTGTGAGAAAATGCTGAAATTATAACAGGCCTTTGAACTTTAGTTAAACAACAGCCTGAATTTCCTAATTTAGTCAACCAAGGGACATGAAAATAAAATAATTTGGTAGACAATGTAATTCTACAGAGACAGTCTGGCCTAAATCTTTCACACTGTATTCGTAACTAAGTATTATAATATTTTGTAGTGTATCATGTTAATAATTCTCTTTCATTAAACCTCTAATTTGTACTTATCAGATTAAAAATTTTGTCAAGAAAATTAAGGTCAACTTTAACAAAATATAAGCGTTCCAAACTTTTCAATAGGATTTTTGTATTAAGATTAAAAATCTTACAATCCAACGACGTTACAAACTTCCAAGAAGTTAAACTTTGATTACAAACTTTGTCTTTGTTATTTTTATCGTATTACCCAATTGTCTAAAGTCTTGATAATTGAAGTTCTACCTAAATATTTATATTCAGTAACGAAGTCTGGAAAATGACAATTAAACTAATGTCCCCTTTTCATCTCAACTTAATTAGTAGTCAAAATAAACTAGAAAGAAAGCTAAAGCTTTGAACTGCATTTCGAGCCAATGCCTTGAAGAAACTTCATAAAACTAGTCTGGCTCTAAGGAAATCCGAATAGCAAATATAAACCGATCAAGTGTGAGTCGGACTCTCTACATAGAGATATCCATACATAAAGATTTAAGATATTTACCACCAGAAGAAATTATCAACGCCTAAGAAAAAACAAAATTAAAATCAGAAATTGTTACCTATCACATATATGTTCGTACCAAACGTGTTTACATCGACTTTACCTTTCATTTTATTTTAGCGGTAACAGAAATACATCATCTGCAAACATTACAACTATTACGGGTCATTCGGCACGTCTGGTGACAACCGACAGTCAGACGGTCAGACGCACAGACAGCGGAACCTCAGTAATACGGTATCGTTCTTAGCATTTGAGTACGGAACTCAAAAACTTTAGCAAAAAAACCTAATAAAACTAGAGGATGTTGGGTTTTCCCCAAATTGTTCCGTACGTCAGGTCTGTTCATTTATCAAAAGGATTTCTTGGTGTACCTCCTTTTGTTTGTGTTACGTATGTCAAACTTGTCGACATCCCCTTGCTATTGGAACTTGATTTTTAGCGAATCGCTCCTTTGTTTTTCGAACAAACTATATATAATTTGCCTTTATCTTTATGTATTGGGTTATCTGTACGCTGTGTTTATTGAAATTGGTTGGGGTACTATTGAAATTGGTTTTGAGGGAAAGTTTGAAAGTTTAGGTCGCCCTGGGAATTGTGTTTAACGAGTATGTACTGCGCCAGTAGACTGTCTATTTAATACTAGCTGTTGCCCGCGACTTCGTCCCCGTGGGTAGAAGATATAATTTATGATTTATACCTGCCCTGTTTTTTTTCACATTTTCCATTGTATCTTCGCTCCTATTAGTCGCAGCGTGATGGATTATAGCCTACAGCCTTCCTCGATGAATGGTCTATTCAACACAAAAATATTTTTTCAATTTAGACCAGTAGTTCCTGAGATTAGCGCGTTCAAACAAACAAACAAACAAACTCTTCAGCTTTATATATTAGTATAGAGTATAGATTAGTATCGATATTATGTTTGTATTTTATTTCATGTTGATCTGAAATATAATTGATTAACAGAGTAGTATTCCCATTCGCTACTGTGTGGCATCGCGAATTTTTTCAGAGAATAAAAAAAAAAAAGTTTTTTAGTCTATGGCAACTCACAACTAAACGTCACTTTCTTTTTTCGCGACTTAACGGCATCGTGGTGATTTTGTTAATTACACTTTAATTACGTTATTTAAATAGTTTTTGGCATATTTCAAGTCGAAAAAGTATTGCCAAGTGATACAAAAGCCTTGAAAATACTGGCCAAGATGTTTAAAAGTGATCTTCGAGACTATAAAGGCGCTGCGGAGTTAATGCAGGATGCGTGTACGCAGCCCTTGCCCTAGGTTCATCGCCGTGGGATGGAACCCCAAATTACGGAATATAAACGATGGAACACTGACCCATAACCTCAAAGAGGGGGGCCAACAGGTGAGGTTTTCTCTGATTTTAGGTTCAGCGAACAAGGACGCAAATATGATGTGAGATGATGCGAAATACTAAAAACATGCATGAACCGAGCGGGTCCGAGAGACTTTAGCTCGAAGATCGGGCTCTTCGCGAGACGTCGTAGCTCTGATAAACCCTACTGCAAAGTTCGGGACGCGAGCCCGCAACTTTGATAGTACACAAAACAACATGCATTACGTATAACCGAGCTAGTACGCGATGCTCCACGCTCGATGTTAAATTGTGGGCGCCCCCAAATTACGGAATATAAACGATGGAACACTGACCCATAACCTCAAAGAGGGGGGCCAACAGGTGAGGTTTTCTCTGATTTTAGGTTCAGTGAACAAGGACACAAATATGATGTGAGATGATGCGAAGTACTAAAGACATGCATGAACCGAGCGGGTACGAGAGACTTTAGCTCGAAGATCAGGCTCTTCGCGAGACGTCGTAGCTCTGATAAACCCTACTGCAAAGTTCGGGACGCGAGCCCGCAATTTTGACAGTACACAAACAACATGCATTACTACAAAGTTCGGGACGCGAGCCCGCAACTTTGATGGTACACAAACAACATGCATTACTACAAAGTTCGGGACGCGAGCCCGCAACTTTGATGTTACACAAAGAACATGCATTACTACAAAGTTCGGGACGCGAGCCCGCAACTTTGATAGAACAACATGCATTAAGTATAACCGAGCTTGTACGCGAGACAGCTCGAAGATCAAAACTTCGTACGAGATACGACAGTTTTGATGAAGAACATACTATGTTCACTGGTTCTCACAGTCCACAACAAGAACCAATGGTGACACTCTTCGAGGTGGATTCGAGGCTCAAGATAGAAACAAGACCAATGCACCTATCAAGAATGTATAACAAAAGTTATAACCGAATACCACCTCTAAGCCTAAGCAAGGACTGTGGAAAACATAAGTGGTCCGGCATCAAACCAAAGTGCTAGCACAGCAAAGTGGACCCAAGAGTGGTATGATACAACTGTGACACCCTCGCTGAACAGGACACAGGAAGGGTGGCCCCGAGAGGGTACACCATGCCATGCATCCAGCAGGCAATTGTCAACCAGGTATATGTAATATATCTAACTGTCTTTCATGTTGTGAACATACCACCACTAATGTACCTTAAAATACTTGAACATAACATTGTTTACATAAACAATATACATATAAATGAAATCAACAATATGTGTCAGACCATCAATAACTCATGAGTTAGGGGCTGTACAAATATGCACTCACAGTAAAAATTTCTATCTATATACATATATGTCTAAAGATTTAATATTCTTAAGACCACCAAACTCAACGGACAGATCAGATTTGTTCTTAACTGAAAACCAAAAATATATATAGAAAAATATTATAGTTTTCAAATTGTGGATATGGGACCTTGGACCATCAATATCACATGTCTTGCACAGTCTTAAGATAAAACTGATTCCTTAGGTTCAATAACACCTAAACTCAGAAAAATTAATCCGCTTTGAGTTTGAAAATGTCATATAAATTTACTGCAATTCCATGTAGTCCATGTACAGCACCCACAGTCCTTACAGACTAGAAATTTAACAAACTGTTGTCTGAATGACCACCCATCGGTTAGAATCAGTATAAATGTCTGGCTGACAGAGGGGCTACACTCACATTTAACTAAATGATTTTCCCTCATTGTTAACTATGATTAAAGTATATTAGTGCAATAAATACTTTAGGTTTACTATGAATGGAGACTAGTTAACATCAGAAATACAGCAAGAATGCAACTCCTATAGAGATACTAAATATCAATGATATTAAACATTGCCCAATCAGCAAATTGGCAAGATTGTTGGGAACCTTCTGTGAACCTGCCCAAGAGGTTATGTTCAAACACACCCAAAAAATAATAGAACAAGTTAAGTACTTAGCTTTGTTGCATAACAATAGCAATCTTGATGCTGTCAACTGACCTAAGATGGGGCCCCATTACATAATCCGAAACTATAAGAACATTATAGAAAATGTATACTAGAACTAGTTTCTAAAGCTTTTCTAATAGAATGGTGACACATTGTAATGGCGAAAACAATTGTAGTGTGGTGCCTTGTTTAGAATGATGACTTGCATTTAATACATCAATTAGAACATAATATTAACTGGATTAAAACACATTGCAAGATTATACAGCCAGAGTAACATGGCTGCAAATACATAAGTAAGATAAATAGTGCTCAGTTCCACATGTAAGTCAACGAAAAAACCATACTTGTTTCGTTATCAATAGATTTTGGGCCCCACAAGTTTATCTATAGCAATAAAAACAATGTGACACACACATCTCTAAGAAGTGAGGCACCCAATAACATTAATGCTACTAAACACTAAATGTATATGCATCAATACTTAGTGGACATGAATATGTTTTTTAAGCATTCCCAACATTTGTTTACCTTACTAAATGTTTCAGAATATTAATAATGACAAAGCAAAAAGTCACTAAGTTCTTATTCACCCAATTTTGGGATTTTTAACCGACAACACACACTGAGCAGACTAGGTGCCCTGACAAAAAGCATCTCTTAGGGGAAGCAGTTAGAAGCCAACGTTAGATAGCTCATTAACCATCATGTTACCATCTGTGTCAACAAAGCAGCAACCGGGATCCTATTTTGATCTTCACCCTTATTAATTAGGAAACATTAATAGAAAGTTTAGAGAATGGAGCTAGCTTCAAAACCCTAAATTTCCACAAATCAGCATTGACTCTAAAGATGGGAGAGGAATTAGGTATGGATAACAAAGGATTTCTGAGAGGCTTACTCAGATTGAGATTTGCCTGTATTACAGAAAGCCAGAACCCATATTTTGTATTGAACCAGCTAACTCATCTGCTAGCTGCCTCAAAACACAATATTATAAACATATTGCTTATCGGTTAAGAAAGTATAGATGGTTATTAATTTATTATATGTATATAATTGTTATATGTATATAATTTATTATATTATATGTATTAAATATATATGATTATATTTCAGATCAACCTTCATAAAATTACGATTGGATGTCACTTAGGTAAGTTAATCCAATCCTCAATTATATCCTTGAAGTAAATTTTAGACTAAAATAGTGTTATACAGGAGCTGTATGTATCTAAACCTAACGACCTTTTAAGCTTTAGCTAAAAAGCAAACTCAAATTAGGGGCTGATTAAAAGGTTAAAAATTGTATTGTTTTTCAGTTTATTGCCCCCTTTATGACATTTTTACTTTTTAATAAATATAATAAATAAATTCATTAATAAATATAATATATAAAATTCTCGTGTCACTGTGTACGTAATTGAACTAATCTGGAACGGCTGCTGGGACAGCTAATTTCAGATATATTATAAGACATTTAGTTATAAATCTCCTAATTATTCGAACTCATGAAGAACGATGGAACAGTAAAATACATAATTCTTAAACCAATTACAAGTTTACTTTTAAGACTGAGTAGATGTGTGTTCCGGTAACAAAATGAAAAGGATCGAACTACAAAGTAGAGTAAAAGCGAACAATACCTTGTAGTGGGCAACACAGAGTAAACCGTGCACACAAGCGAATGCAATTTATTGTGTTAAACAAAAGAACAAATAAGTAGATGGTAAAATACTTGAACCATCCTTCTATTTTTATACCTACACAGTCTACACACGAAAGTTTGTATGTATGGCTGTTTGTTCCTCTTGCACTAAAAACCACTGAACAGATTCAGACGAAACTTGTTACACATATAATTTATAACCAGGATTAGCATTGATAGTTTTTATCCCAATTTTATATCCCCGTGGGATCATTTTCAATTTGTAGCTGGCGGGCCCACGTACCACAGCTAGTTTAAAATTAAAAAAGAAATTATGAACACGCTGTACTAGCGAAAAAAAATTATATGCCACAACTTAATACCTAAGTGGATTAATTGAAAATTGTGAAATTCGCATGAGCATTCATTTCTTAAACACCAAAATTGTTGCCACGCATAAAGTGATATTCCTGCACTCTCTCAATTTCTTGGTTGCATTTCATATTTACGAGCCGTGTTTTTTTTTAAAGCATAGTAAGCGAGGAAAGTTTGTTATAAAAGGCACAATGATAAGTTGGTTGGGTCTGAAACTAATCAGGCAGTCCTAATTAGGTGCGTTCATACACAAAAGTTTAGCCTAATACTGAAACCTCTCCAATTTTAAGTTCCCGTTAAGTAGCATGGTATGTCTATCAATTTAAGGTGAAAATATCACCCGGTATCAAGACAAACAGTCAGTTACACATTATTCACGTATATATCATATTATTATCTGTGTAAATAATATAACTAACGATTGTTATATAAAGAAACTGACACGATTCATATACGAATGTTTATAAGTGTTGTTTGTATTTTCGTGGGTGGGACTGCGGAACAAATACCAGTTTATACGTCAATGTGGGATTGAGACTGGGGGCAGCATCAATAGGAAACTTAATCGTGACATAGATTGCTATGTAAACACACAACAAACTTCAGAGGCGGGATTTGTAGTATTTTCTTATTGTTTTTAATTGGAGTGTTATGTGCAATTTCCATGTTTACAGTAAGAGAAATGTGTTGGCTCAAAATACGAATGTAGGAAAGTAGGTTTTTATAAAAAAACAAGTAAGCAAACTGGAGTTTTCACAAGCTTTCTTAAAGTTTGGTCTCATGAAATTAAATTAATTAAAATAATAAATAAATAAATAAATGCGGACAACATCACATACATTGTTCTGAACCCAAAGTAAGTTGCTAAAGCACTTGTGTTATGGAATTCAGATACAACGAAGGTACCACAAACACCCAGACCCGAGACAATGTAGAAATGTGAATTTTTACATTGACCCGACCGGGGATCGAACCCGGGACCTCAGAGCTAGCGACACCTTGAAACCGGTGCATACGCCACTCGACCACGGAGGTCGTCAACGTAATTAAAGGTAAATAAACTTATATAAAATCGTAAAAAATGGATTTCCTGAAATACTTTTCAAGAATATTTGCACAATTGACACTTGATTTTCTTTTGCCTGTGTGCTTTTCTGACGGTACGAAGTGAGTAGCGCAGACTTAGTTGGACTGGTTTTTATAGGCCCAATTTCAGCCCTTTGTCACTTCTTAAACCGGGTGAAGTCGTGGGCTAATTAAATAATGTTGCACTTCTGATAAACACAAAATAATTTTGCACAACAGATACAACAACAACGACCCCTGAGTGAGTGATATAGACCCCTCAATAATGTTGTAATACATTGTTTAAACATTATTTGCCTCAAACATTTCACAACACAACTTATTTATTGCATTTCCTTTAAAGCGCTGCAATTTGCTTTATAATGAGATCTCAATGAGATCATTGTTCCCGTATTTATCTGTAATCGCTTTTTAATGACCTGATAATGGTATGTATGATTGCTGCTCATCGTCCTTTGTGGATTCATTTGCAAACAAAATACTTCAGATCAATTTTATTAAAAAATAAAGCATTACTCAAAAGTTATCTTTTTCTATATTTCTATAGTACGTAACTATTATGAGAATGATTCATTATAGCGGTGTAGGACCCAACCGAAGCTTAATCATGAATCCGACTTCAGTTGGAAGGGTCCGAAAGTAGTATTAATTTAAAATATTTTTATCATCATATCATTTTGACGAAATTAAAAAATAAGTGATGATATTTTTAGCCTTGTCATTTTTTTTTGTTTTTCTATAAGACGTGTTTTAAGGTTGAAAAGTGGGAGCTGGTGACGTAAGTGATTTAAAAATATACCCGAGTACCAAAAAAGACGTCACGTATAATTTCCATTTACTCTACCAACATTTTTTTTCTAATCGAACTTGACAAAAAATCGTGTTACCAATTCTCATGGAGTAACTTTTACAAAAATAGTTAAATTTAAAATAGGTTTTAATCTAAAAACAATAAAAACACAGAAGCCTAATAGTATAGGTTAATGCCGTTAAGATTAGAAATTCTAATAGAAGCATCTTAATGTTCAAAGTCTCCGTGGGCTCCTAGTCTAGCTACAACGGGCTAGAAATTGATTAGTTATAAGGGGTTAAAGTTTAGTTCGTGCTCATCAATTTATGCAGTTCTCAAAGACATACCTCAATAGTTTAATTGGGACTTGTTAACACTAAATACATACCACGTTACTTCGTGGAACTTAATAGTTTTTAACTGCTATCATTCTTTCGAATCGTTGAGAAATACTAATACTAATAGTAGTTTTCTATTCAATGATGCAACGCGTTTCAAACAAATTTTAGACAGAACCAGTCATGTGCTGATGTGGTGCCGAGGTCGCCTTAAACAATAGTTCTTGCTTGTTAAAGCATCTCAAGATCAAAATAATAATTATATAAAAATAATTTTTAATAAAATAGCGCTTACGAAACGGCAGATTAAATAACAAGTGCGCGATTCCAAAATGTTATTGTCTTGAACCGCTTTTTTTTTAAAAGATCCTAACTACTATTTTAGGGAACTGTTTTATAAAAAAAAGCAACTAAGTATTTTAATGAATACTGTCATTGCATGGATGATCCGAAGTGAGACATATTTTTCCATCAACATTCTGAGGATGAAGATGAAACTCGACCGCGGCCCTACCAATAAGGAGGAATTACTGCCAAAAAAACATAATAAATACGTACTATAAAGAACGCACTTTGACAGGACTTTGGGAAAGGATGAAGAAAGGCAAAGGACACACTTTCTTAATATGTTTATGCATGTTTATGTTTTTTTAATAAAATTGCTTTGAACGTAAACCTCCTTATTGTAATGAGTAGTTATGAACGGATTTGATACCAACGTACTGAAAATCAACATAAGCGAATTATTTAACATAATAGAATTAATACGGCATAATGATACATTAATTCTGTTAAATTAACCTACGTAAGTAGTATTAGCTTAATGATAACACATTTATGCGTGATTAAAATTAAATGAATACCAAATGTGAGCAGACGCGGCGGGATCGCGAGTCGAAACTAGTCGGGCTACCCCGATAAATACGCGTGAGTAAACCGTTACATCATTTAATAATGAATCAGTCTCACGATAGTTATTATAAAAATACCAAATGTGATAGTAGAAAAATATTAATTTATTTTTTCTTTGTTAAGATTTACGGAGAGTTTTATTTACAGAACTATAACTAATATTTTACAAATTATAACAGTGTATATTAAACTAGGCCAAGGACGGGAAACGTGCCCAGAAGACTAAGCTGGTTTAGGCCAAAAGTAATGTACCCCATCAACTTTATGAACGTAGTAATCTATGCTATCACTCGATTATTAATTTTATTTTTTGTTGTTAAAGTGGTAACAGAAACACATCATCTGTGAAAATTTCAACTCCTTGTTTTCCCGAATCATGATAACTGCTTGGTGACATACAGACGGACAAAGAGTGGAACCTCAGTAACAGCGATCTGTTTATTCCTTTTGGATACAAAACGTTAACATCATAAAAACGGTCTCATGCTTTGTAAAGAAAATAAAAGTAGTGCTTTTTCATTCTACTTTTAGGGTCACCTTTCAATCCTGAGAATTATATCTGCAAGGTACCTCTTTCTACGTTCTGTTAGAAGGGCTACGACAAGCGAGTTAAGTACGTTTTAGTTTCCAGAGCAGCTGTTTATACCAGCAGCATCAACTAACAACAAAAAACTTCTGAAAAGTCCTTCAGCTTTTCCCCTTTTACATCAACATACTTATAAAATAAGGTTGTATATATTATTAAAATCAAAGCTGTACCGCTCTAGAAGTTATTAACTGGTTTCCGTCTTAGCTAGACGCTTCGCGATTAATCTGGGATGCAATCAAATCGTGCTTTAACGTTTTCTATCCTGTATTGAGACTATGTTCGCTTAAACTATTACAGGATTCGTGAGATGTACTGGTATGTAGGATAATTTAAAAATGTAATACATTATCTTAATTTAACGTTGTCCTGTTTTCCTTTTTATTGTACTGTAAAGTATTTGTTTTGAGTTGTACAATTGAATGATCATCAAGTGTTAATATCATTACAGAATTCAATTGTTAATAACAAATAAAACATCCGATTTGTATTGTTTCCTCTAATTTTTTGATTCTATATCTAGCTTCGACTTGTGGTGCTGCACATTTTTTTTTATTACAACATTCACACAACGCCATCTAGTCTCAAATTAAGCGGAGCTTGTGTTATGAGTACTAGATAACTGATAAACATACTTGCTTGAATAGTTCTAAATACATACATATTATAGATAAATTACACCCAGACACAGAACAAATTATCGTGCTCATCACACAAACATTTTTCCCGGGTAGGAATCGAACCCACGACCTCTGGTATAGCAGTCAGGGTCACTAACCACTAGACCAACAGGCCAGTCTACGGTCATAACGGTCATAACATTCATAACGGTCTCGACTAAACCAAGCTAATTCGAAGCCGTATAAGAAAGACGTCTTTCTTTTATTGATAAAAACCTACCAAAGTTACACTAGTGCACTATTTACTTATAACGCATATGATAAGAGCAATACAATTTTACACATAGTAAATAAATTATTATTTATCGTATTCATCTATGCGACCTTATCAAATCCGCCCGACTAGTTTTGGACCCTTTATCATCAGTAGTCGATCTATCTTCGCGCCTTTTCAAATAATAATACCACCTTATATTCGTCTCACTGCTGGACACAGGACTCTTCCATTATAAAAAGGTTTGAGCATTGATCACCACGCTACGCTGCGCCACGCTCAATGCGGGTTTGCGATTTCAGATTCCAATTCGTGACATCAGACACGCGTGACTAAATCGTTATTAAATAAATAACTATCAATTCTCCTAACAAAAGTTATAATCACAATATAAAAAGAAATACAGACAATAATATAACTAAACTACAAGTAACATTTAATTGTATTATCTTGTAAACCTTACCGCAGCGGATGTTATCGGCTAGCAGGAAATGGCATGCCATGTTACCAAATACATCGGCATATATTACCTCTAGCAATTGCATATTGTATTTGTACATCATGTATATCTCTTGTTTGCCAGTCTCGATTTCAAACTAACATTATAATAATAATCCACAACTTGTAAACAACGCTATCCAATCTCAAAATAAACAAAGCTTGTATTATGAGTACTACCAAAAAAAAACATAGTTCAATAACAACTCCACTTTAGCAATAAACACCGATAGTTTATTCGAAACTAAACCTTTCATGTTTTACAATCATAAAACAATATAGTCAACGTATTGTATGTTCAATTTTAATTGGCATCTTAGAGCTGAACTAATTACAAAGTTTCATATCACAAAGAGTAACTCTGTTCGCTGCATATTTCATTTATATAAAAGCTCGCAGACACCGCACACCGCGTTTTCTGTCAGAGCAACATTATTCATACTTAATGAAAAAATGTCACTGGCAGGAACACAGCATGGAAACATGCATGGATTTGCACCAACGCAGCGAGAAAGTAAAACGTTATTTCCATCATGTTATCCGGGATATGAGATGTTAAAATACTGAAAATGGACGTCAGACCCAAAAAATACATGTACTTAGCTGTTTATTTTTAAGGCTTAGCTAAAATATGATACTAAGGTAGTTGGATTAAGTCGTAATAATATGCATTTGACATTAGTTCGGAAAATGATTACGATCGTTTATTTTTTAAGAAGATGTCACCTAAATGAGCCTTTGTGTCTAAGACAGAATTTGGAATAATCTCTATTGGGAGATCGATAGGTCTTATAAACCTTAAACCTATGAAAAACATTGTACAAAAAGTAATTTTTGAAGCCAGATACAATTCTAGGAATAACCAATTCCCCGTGTACCAACTATAACATTTAACAAAAACCCACTCAGAAATACTTACGTTTCACAATAACCAACTCGCAACCAATTACTAGAACAAAATCGAGCAAATTCGAACAAATTCTCCATCAATTTTAATACTTTGTTCAAACAACGAATACAATACATACTCGTACACGTTTTCTTGATCATTTTTATTGAACTGACAGAAATAACAGAAAGTATTTTCTGAAAAATATAATTGTGTTGATACACTAGCGTATTTTGTTGTAACAGAGCAACGAGCCGCTCCCTGCAATATTTTAGTATTTATACTCCTTTACGAACCGCCGAACCACATGATTTCGTACTGCCGGAATGACCCGCGTCACTGATATTAAAAAAACGCAACAAATCGTTTTAACTATGAACGCCGGACAGAGCGCCGAGCATTCGTACAAACATTACATTCAGGAAAATGCTCAAGAAAAAGCCCCAGTGTATCACCACTATAACATTCTCTTATAAGCAAAGAACGGAAACGTAATTTCTTGCAATGGAGTGATCTATTCCAGCTATTTTGTACTGAATGGATTCAAAATAAGGTTCCATTTCTCCCCATTTAATATCATTTCTCCGTCTCGAAACTGTAGTAATTGGCTATTAAAAGATTCATCAAGATGGCCACGACCATTCACTTGTTTGACTTACTGGAAGCTGAGAGGAACAGTTCCTAAATGGTTGTGATTATACACCGTGATTGTATATTCTGAAAATTTAATTCCCAACCGGTATGGAATGATTCAATTATTTGCTACGTAGATTATTTTGTTTACGGATTCGTTTTTATACCTATTGTAGTATCGGAAAAAGGATCTAAGATAATGATATTTGACATGGTTTCATCAATTTTCCTGAAAAAAAAAACTTATTATTATATAACTTTTTGGTTTTTATTCCAGAAATACGGAATCAGTTACGCCATTCATTTCGTCACGATACCACACAAAAAGACTCGCATGTTAATTAATCCACTATATTCCACAGAAACCATACAAAAATACAATACCAGCCGTCATAAAAATATTCTTCGTTACGAATAAACTGGGCAATAAAATGAAACTTAATAAGAGGAGCTAAAAATTTTGCTCCGTTCAAAAAGCAGGGCGGTGTAAAGTGCTGGACGATGACTACTCGGTGAGCTAAGCTCCTTTAAAACGGCTAAGACGATGCTACCGAACGTGCTTGTTGCTTTGCGACGGGCCTTAGGGTTCTTGCACACAATTTCCTTTATTTTTATCTGTTTGCTCTTTAGCGGGGACAATGAGATTGCTGCGGATGTGTGTGTTACGGGTTAAATGAGGGTCGCTCTTTCATTCTTTAGAAGTAACAATTTGTCTACATATATGATTTTAGTGTAATCTAGTGGAATACACATTTACATATTTGGAATGTCATTTCTAATTAATAAAAGAATCCCAAGCCTGTATGCTCCTTGTGTAAGTGGTTTGTAGAGTCCCACGATAAAAGGATTTTTTTTATTACGGGAATCGAATTCTAAAAATAACATCTTTTTCCAGAGCTGTAGAAGGATCTATTTTTCGATTTTGTTTCATGCGTGTTGTACAAATAGAAAACAAAATATTACCTGGCCAATTCATTTAGTGCCGTAACGTTTCACGAAAGCCTCAACGGTAATGATTAATGATTGAATTACAATCAGTACCTCACTTTCGACACGCATGCCGCCGGAGCCTAATTCGGAATTCAATCTTCAGCAGGGTACCAGCCAGCAAACAGCTGGCGCTTGAGCAAACAATTCTATTCGAGACATCGCGAAGCTCGTTACAGGAATCGATTATATTCGTATTTCGATATATCGATCTCGATGCAGTTTGCCCGTAACTTGGAGTGGCAAGAAACATCGCACTGAGATACAGAGCCGCTCGATTGGCGATGTGGCTGAATAGTTGGTTTGCTTTACTATGGCTTCTATTTTCACACTAGACTAACCTATGACGTATTGTACGTATTCACGTTACTGCTCTAGATACGAACACTAGCATCTGATATTAGAATTACTCTATTGCTTTCTGTGTTCGACACAATATGATATATAAGTAAATTAAACAATTTTATTAACATGAATTATGCATGCAAGAAAGAACGAGAGACATGCAAAAACTATTTACCAAAAGTAGAAGATTTTTTGTATTTCATTTACTCTGTTATTATGCTTAAAGTATAGTTAAGCAACTACATGATCCAATATGAGTTATCACAGTCAAGGGACCGACAATTCCCATTTCCCGACTATACGCTATAACAAAACTTAGTTTCAGAATCCTTTGGGGCATCAGTACTGGCGGGCTAGTGACGTTTCCAGTGCAGATCTTTGCATTCCACTTTTATTCATCCGTCGCCGACGTTCCTTTAACTTTCGGCTCTCCGCTTGTTTGGTAAAGAGTGCGAAGTCTGTTGGTTTACTTTTCACAATATTTACATCGCCCTGCTTGCAATGTAAGCACGTGTTCCTAGCAAGAAAGTATGAAGTGAAGCGATACCTATTTATTTAGTTTACATAGTCTTGACTTAAAAATAATGAATTGGATTGAATTCAATAAAATTTCATCCATACATCCACAATTTCGTTGTAATCTTGTTATCTGACAGACTAATATCAATTATATTTGCAAAAGTATTCTTGTAAAAAAGATGTTTCGAAACGGAGAGCTGTAATAAAATTAATAATAACGTCATTAAAGTTTACGGCTGTGTCTACATCAGATATTGTGATTCGTCTAGACTGTCTGTATAACATCGAATAATTCTTAAGATATTAACATTGACGAAGGTTGTTATTTTGTATTATAACAATAACAATATCTTTTTCACACTCACGCACGGGTTTTTTGGTGACAAACTAGCAGTACTATCATGGTAACAAGACAACTGAAAAATACTTATTTTAAATATACTCAACAGAAAGCGGGAAATAAAAAATAGAAATATCGCCGTCTCTTTCGTTCGCTGCTGCGGCCCTATATTTTTGCGGTGGGACCTATCATTAATAGCTACATTCGTTTGTATCTGAGTTTTCTTGGAACTTTCCTTACACGTGCCGCTTGTACCAAGCAATTTAATAGAGTTTAGCTTAATAAAACCATAATAGAACTCTTGTCACGGACTCGCGTGATAGTAAGTAATGGGCGTGGACCAATAAAATGGCAGAACATAAGCAATTCAAGAAAGTCAACACGAGACGCCGAATCTGAGCGTAGTTAATGGACGAGTTAACCTAATAGCCAAAAGCACTCAATGCTTACAAAGTCGCGTCGGCCGCTTTATGGCACTACTAACTGTTAATTTCCTACATTTCGTTAAAGAAAATTCCTCTCCAAGGAAAATAGTGCCCTTACTCTGTATAAGCATTGTTTCGTTTGCGCTATATTTCCATTTTCATTGTTCGATAGTTGCTTTGTAAGGGCGCCGCGTATTTAATAAGAGGTTTCTGAGCTTTTATTGTTGCTTGTCGGAGGCGTTGCTAACGTTTATTGGAGTAGTCTCAGCCACCTTTTCACGCGAGAAATAAGCGCGTGTTAGATACTCTTAAACCCTCACCTCCGAGAAATTATAACAGCTGGAAAAAAGTTTCTTATAAATTGCTACTTTTCCATATAAATTATATTGTGAGCAATTTCTCCGCTTTATTTTCCTCTGTGTAAGCCTGGCGTTAGCTGAATTGCCTAAATGTTTTTATTGACAACGATTTTGAAAGTGTATTTTTTAGGTTAACAGCAAGCCATCTGTTCGGCATATTGGGTAACCTTGGTCCGTATTCGTGCGGCGGAAAATCGGGGCTGGAGCAACAACAGCCGTGGCGTTGTGTTGGAAAATCGGAAAATCCTCCCAATCCGCTTCGGGCGTGACACTCACTACCGAGAGCACCTCTGTCGATGTTAAGCCTTTCTGGATTTAGGACATATTCGGCTTCAGAAATTGCTTTTGATGTGTTTTTGTACAAGACAAAAGGGAAAGGTAACTGCCGAATCTTATTATACAAATAGCCACGTAAAGTGAAAAGAGTGCGACATCCATACTTTTTTTTGGTAAGTAGGAGAGAAGTTCTCAATAACTGACTGTATAGAAATGTGATCCGCGGTCGGAGAAAATAAAGCTTGATTTCAATATGATGAATATGCAATAAGTTGTAAATTTGCCACTAAGACGATATTGGATAACTGAACGGTTGCAGTAGGATCTCGATATTATCTCCTTCGTCGGCTTGTAATAGATATTCTCTTATTTAATTAAAGACGAACAATAGATACGAATTATGGATTGTAGCCAGTGCCCTATATCAATATTTATATTTGGATTGATTGCAATATATTCTGATTAATATATTTTATTTATAAAATATATCATGATAAGTTAATAGTAGAATATGACATGACACTCGTATTTAATGTAGTCTAGATAAAATATTATCTTTTGGTTGGTCCCTAAACAGGTTGAAAGAACATGCAAACCCCGTGATCATTTGTGTCAACGACTTTTAATTTCCTCGTCAAAAATCCAAATAATTCTTGGAACGAAAACAGTTATGAATTACAAGATTAATTCATATTTAGCGATAACCGTTATAAAAATACTCTCCATGGATTATGACTTCAAATTTATTAAGTCAAGAAACAAAATACCGGGAGTGGAGCGCGGTTCACGGCGTTCAGCAAATTGGTTAATAAATTAAAAGCGGCAGTCTCAGCGCCGTCGCCGACAGATGGCGCTTGAAATACGACAGGTATTTAGCGTGTTGCAACACCGTCCGCCGCGATCTACGTTTTAATTTTATGCTTTACGAGCAATTTTTATATCAATTTTCCTTCGTACTCTACATAATTCAAGCGGCGCTTTTGACTGAAAATCTCGAGGTCGATACACCAATTTGCGCCGAATGTCGGGACACAAAGTAGCTCGTATAAAGAATACAAAATTGCTTATAACGCTAAACTAGATGTATCTGTAATAAAAATAGGGAGTTGCAAAGCGAAACTGTAGAAATACAGTACGTGCCTTGCATTAGTTCTCTGGAGATTATATTCGCCGTTGGGTATATGTTCGCTTGGAGCAAATACCGAAAGTAAGCTCTTTCGGCTTCTTACCTGACACAAACGCGAAATACAAAAGGAACCATTTAGATAAAAGTAACGCCTAACACTTCTTGGGTTTAAGATGCTGAACCTGGAAAAAGGTAAGTTCAACTTTAGATATTATGATCACTGAACTTATAATTCCTACCGTTGTAAAATTAAATTGCGAGAAATTTGGTATGACATAGGATTAAAACATAGGCTTTTATCCGATTTCGTTAAAGCCGAAGCCGCAAGCAACAACTACTCGTTGTATATTATGAACTGCAAGCTTTTAATGTTTTTTTTTATAACTAAATAAATAAGTATGAAAATTCGCCATACTTTTTGTTCGAAAATATTTATTTGTGAAATACAGCCCTATAAAAATAATTCGTTCCAATCAAAATAATACAATCTCAATAGGATAAGTTATTTATCTTTTTATAGATCAAATATTTGTATCTATTAAGATACTGCCATGTTGTAGCCAACATCTATATTGTAAGTAAATCTCTGACGTAACTACATTCTTAAAACATTAGGAATATTTAATGAGCCCTTGAAGCCCAATGTTCAAATAAAATTTATTTATATTTGGAAATTATATTCTCTTTCGACCCAAATTCCATTTCAATATTTTAATGACAACGGGGCGCCTAATTAGGTTGGTAAGGACATTATTACGTCACGATAAAGTGACGTATCAAGGGTACGTGATGACATTTTGTAGATTTATGAGGGGAATACCGCAGCGATAAACTTTGAGGGTACGTGCACTAACAACCGGCTAATGTCATTTTGATTTATCCGTCTGCGGCTAGGTCTCTGGATTTATAAAAGTTTGAAGGAAGATATCCGGGCGACGCCGCTGGTGGCTTGCAGGGAACTCATAATTCAATACTAAAATGTATGAACTTCATCGAAAGACGCATCATCGTCGAATTGCTTACGTCGTATGTGAATCAAGAGTAATACTGTGTACACATGACCGCAAAGTTTGATTCTTGTTTTGAATTTGGTTCCTGTTTTAAATAAATTTGTTTATCATCTGCTAAAGAAATAGTTTTCAAGCATCTTACTCGTTTCTGTAAAAGTCTTAACACTAGAGGACAATCTTACAGTTGCGTATTCCATTTTTATGTAATGTTTGTTATGTAATTTTATATCTGATAGCCATTATAATAACTTCTGCTTCGATATACGTCTGCACACGATAAAGTTCAATATATTTAGAAAGCCTTGGCCTAGTCTAGTTCATTTTAATGTTCTCAGGTATAACAGCATTCTGGCGCTACGTTCAACCATAAAACATTTCATGTCATGAACCGTACCAATCGTAAAAGGCTCATTATTTTCGCAGTTAAAAACTTTGCATGTGACATGATAGTAAAAACAAATTTCTTGGTCATTAACACGAGCGGGGACAATCTCCAACTTGTAGTTTTTTTTTTGTAAGAAGGAAGATTTTATTTTCCTTCTTTAATTGTTTAAGGTATACGTAAGATGGATCTTCTATGTGTGGGTATGATACAACGTTCCTTTTTTCAGTTTCCAATTTGCCACGTTTGCTACGAAGGAACATATGTTCAGACACTTTGGCCATAAGATCGGTAAGACAAACATTTAACAGTGTAAGTATAATGCCAGTATTTTATCCTAAAGGTTTTGTATACATATTAGATACAAAGCCTGTCAAATTACTAGTTCGACATCCATGCGGAAAACATTTTCTTTAGCAAACACACGAAACGTCGTGGCTTAGATTTTATTGCTATAGAAAGTCGCAACCGAACCAGTAAATCCAGGGAGTAGTACTGACTTACACTACTCTGTGCCACCAAAATTGCCCGTCGTCGTCGGAAAGCCGTGAATAAGGCTTGCGGAAACCGAGTGACGTAGATAGTGTCATTACGCAAAAAATGACGTCGCACTGGTGAATAGTCGCGCTAGCTGAACGCGACGACAAAACACGTCGCACACGTCCGGCGAGCGGCGCTACTGTGTTCCTAGTTTGTCTTTGTAGGTACATCTTAATGAGCAATGCTGTTTATGATATTTTATCCAGCCGTTTATTTAAAAAAACTTTAAGAAAAAATACAGAGTTTAGGTCTCATTTCTATTGCTTTATTACATGATAAACATAAAAAAAATTGACATTTCTAGCATGTAAGTATAAAACTACGAAACAGTCCAGCACAGTAAGTTGGTTACTTAGTATGTTAGACGTGTAATGAATTCGTAATGTAAAACAATATTAGGTACGTAATTAAAAAAAGTGTTTAATAAAAACACAATCAAATATTGCACCACAAACTTATTGAATAGTTTGAATGAACCTCTTGATTCAGCACCCTATTTTATTTTCACGAACAGGTGATATGCTGTTTTAGTCCCCTACTCTTCGACTACAGGAGTTAACAAGAGTACGCAAAGTGTTTTGTCACGTCCGTGACCGACACATCGAGTTGCGCGTGACGTCACGTGCCTCCCTGATTTATGAAAGGAAAGTCGTCGGGCCGGCCCTACGAAAAATGTTACACCCGATAGCCTTTGCGGGGACGTGCGACCACCGACAAATGAACGAAACTCATTTTATTCTGTTACTCGAGATGGGATCATGGGAGTTTCGATGTTCATCGTATCCGTGACTCCTTGATAATTTTATAAAACGAAAAGTGTTTTGTTTTATTCATTTATGAACTCGGCGACAAAACCTTTTTGAAGTCAGATATTTTATTACAAAATAAATGATTTAACATTTTGCTCCATTATCACAAATGAAAACGTATATTTTGTGATGAATCAATACCGTAAGATCAGCTTAAGATATTTAAGAACACTTTCATCTATTCAGTCACCTAAATTCATTCAAGTTTATGTATCTTATGGCCATTTCCACGATGAACTTGTGACATTACACGAGTCACTCGATCCAATCGGTTCACGTAATCAACAATTTGTTCCGATAATCAGATATTGAAAGTTTTCTAATAACATAGGATTACGCTATGTTTATGCGCTGTACTAAAACCTTTCACACGCCATCATGTTAGGTAAAATATTCATTTACTTGCTTTTTTCCACTGTTGTTTGGTTATAGTTGTAAATATAGCCAATATAACGCTAATCCATATATCTCGTTTGGTAGATAAGGCTCATGAAGTTTATGCATGGCGCTTTGGGACTTAAGAAAGTAAATACAAGTGTCTTGATATTATTAATGTGACTATATGACGGTTGCCTTGAAAGAAATAATCAACAAGAAGGTAAGGTTATTTTCAGATTTTAATAACTGAATATGGAAAGTGCCTACCACCCCTTAATGTTAGACAAGTTGCAGATGAAGAAGCGTGATGGCGCGCTACAGTTTGAAGTATTTATCCCGCTTCCTAAACTCTAAACTAGAACATCTCTACTTGAAGATATGATGGTAGGTTGGTGCCTAGTGATGGACAGTGTGTATGAATTACAATGATTTATTAATTAGGTCACTTCAGATAATTTTGGACGGTGACAGCTATTAGCTAACGTTGACCCTAAAATGTATATTTGGCAATAGTATTAGGACATTAGCGGCCTATAATTATCCCGATCATCCGTTGACACTGACAAATGCGGTAGCTTATGCGAATGATAAACAATTGCCAAATGTATGACCTATGTTACACGAGGTCAAAGGTCAAAAATGAACACAATATGACTTTTTTTACGAGTTTTTTTTACTACTAAAAACAGAAGAGAGTAAATATTTAAAATTGGATGAAGATTAACAATATGCCACTATAGAGAGTCTTTTTTGTCTAGTTACTGAATCATTTAAAATGAATTTTAATATTTAATATTTGTGTTAAACTAACATACTTCAAATTTTGTTTACACACTAAAATCAAACAACCATATTCATACCGGTTTAACACGTTAAGATAATCTGTACAAAATTATGGTTGTATATAAAATGGTATTGCAGAAACCTAGCCATTGCATCTCAATCTAGATTTGCCCAAGACTTCTCCGTTCGGGAAAAACAATTCTCCCTGCTAATGGCTAGGGACTCAGCGAAAATAAGGTTTTTCTTGTCACCAAAGACATTCCCAGCGACTACCTGCGACAGACACTCTTCTCGCTACTTGAAGAAACGATTCCCACGAGAATCTTAGTTATGAGTTAATTAAGATTTTGTAAGTGTCTCGTACGTGCTTCCTTTTAATTTTTAAAAGACTTTTATTCCTGCAGAATTTCAGTTTAAATATATTCGAGGAAAACTTTTAATGCATTTAAAACGTTTTGAAAGGAGAGCGTAGACGCGTATCCTTTACCAGGGGCTAAACAAGTTGACCTAAAAGTTTGTTGAATTATTTTAAACCTATTTTATTCTTACGAAGATTTCTTTGTTTCAAATGAAAATTGGATAAAAATGAGGTCTTCCCCACAATGTGATTGTTCCATTCACACAAGGCCGTGATTAACATTCAGCTCGGCGCAGTGGCGACGCTCTTTAATGGTTTCAATTGTGCAGAAAATTTTATTGCATTCAATGAATCTACGGAGGTATTTCGCCACGGGCGAGACCCTTTCAAACCTCACCTTTATCGATTCAATGCTCCGAATATTATTCTTGCATTCAAAGAAAACGGTGACGTTTTGGTAGCCGACTTTTCATCTTTTGTTCAATTTGCGACGTTTATTTTTGGACTCACCTACATATAAAGTTTAGACACTCTTATTTCATATTATGGTTATTACGAAATACATCAGCTCATATAAAAGTCACCTCGAATACCGAGGGCATTTGAATATGAAGATATGTAACCAACATGAATGTAAGGTTGTTGATTTAAGGAAGGTAAATGCTACGTTTATTTATAAAAGCATGCAGTTAATGGTTTTCGAATATCATGTTATATCATTTTAACCTCTTTTCGATAATAACCCGCTATAAAAATCAAGTTCTCGTCGTTTACGGCTAATGTATTTTGGTAGGGTTGAATCTCGTCAAGACCTATAAATATAATAACCTAAATAGAACTCCATGTCTACTGATTCGAAATATACATATTAAGCATACCAAATAAGCTTAATTCAAGCACAGCTTTAGAATAAGTCTAATAAAAAGAAAACGTTTGAAGGCTCATTTATTTCAGAACCTTCGTCAAATAATGCAAACGCGTGGAACCATAAAAAATGTAAGTCAAGTTGAAAATTGCAAATCCTAGCCTCATTTTTAGTTGAACCTACGGGACCAGCTGTTCGCACTGAGTAGGAGAGATTAGAGGTATTATTTTAAGCAAGCTGGCGCTCGTGGCTTTGTCGTCGACTGCGTACTTTTGAGTCCAATTCTTTAAATATTTAGTGTAAGTAAGAATGTTTTTAAACCACAGTTATGAACGTTTCCAGTATTTATAAATTTAGTTTCCTCGATGAAGATGGAATTTCTAATTAGCTTTAAGTTTCCCATACTTGTAACAAAAATGTTTATCCTATTTCCTACGAATACTATTTTAACGTACCCGAATAGAGAACAGGAATTGATTAAATTCCATACCCAGATGGAAGTGGCCCGGTTTTCTCAATACGTACTTTCGAATGGAATAGTGGCCGGTGTAAAAGCTTTTGGGCAAACATGGATGGCCGGTGGAAAAGAAAAAAGAATGGAGCTCAACAAACGTGCGCAGTTCGGGCACGGTTCCCGAATCACGTCGCCAGTGCCCACCGACGCTGACCATCACTCTATTGTTCTCCAAACTTTAGTTTCATCGCCCTCGAACAACAGGGACACTTCCGAACAACACAGACGTTGTTAAAAGCTTTACTTGTTATGTGCACCACGCTTTATTCCATTTTTACTTTAGACGCGCCTTTTTTGTTGGGGAATCGTTTTTGAGCGAGTTGAATGTAAACGAGCGCATTCACTGTTACTTGCTTTTTTGTAAAGAATTGCCTGAATAAGAAATTTTACATATTTTTTTTCTTTGATACAATTTTTCACAGAGCTCATTACAATGTAAGCCCGAACACAAATGTACCTATCCTTTCTTGCGTACTTAAGATAATTAAACACTTATTTTCTGTCAGTCTTGTATCATGTATGGGCGTTTCTTATTCGCTATGAGCTTGAATAAAGTCGATTGCCTTATTTTTTATTGAATTGAAAAATATTTTTTTAAGAGCTTTACGCTCTTAAAAAAATATTTAGGACGCACTTTCTATATAAATTGAACTTGATTTCGAGTGCAGAAGGAAAGAAATAGATTGTGTTATTCAACTGACTGAGTACTTCAAATTAATAGCAAAGCTGACTGACTATTTGGGACGTTTCCTTACCATTTACAAATTCAAAAGAATATTGAATCTTAAAGCTAAAGCGTTGAAGTTCAAAATTCACTATCGATCCTACGTTACTAACTGAAAATATTTTCATCTTTATCTCGTCCTTGTTCCTTTAGCTGCCACAATATTGTAAAAGTGTATTCAGCACTACCGCAAAAATTCCCAAACTTGGCGAAGGTTATAAAAGAATGTAACTTAATAACATTCTTGGGTGAGCCACGTACGGAGGCTCGACTGAAAGACTGTTTACGGTTCAATGTCAGCACGTGCCTTAGAACCCTCCCCTGCTCTGTATTATAAAGACGTGAATAGAAGCCGGCCGACATCTCTTATATCTAGGACCGAACTTGTTAGGATTCGGTTAGTCCGCCTAGTATCGAAACATTAAATGCGAGTTTTATTTCCTGAAACCGACGACCCTTAATTTTAGGAATCGAAAACAATGTTGTTTCGCCTCCGGATAAAAGGTTTCGTTATTTTATCGCTTCCATCGGACTTTCAGTGAAAGTAATGGAGAAAAAATACAATGGATTGGTTTAAAACAATAAACGGTCCAATATACCCTCACAGTAGTAGATCTGGAAGCCGCGTTGACAAACTATTGTTCGAGTGCGATGTATCCGAATGAAATCGTAAAAACGTGTTAAAAATGCATCCAGCTTAAAATTCTTACAGAGCCATTGCCCAGAAGCATCTCACTAGTATTAAAGGCCTGTTAATGAGGCTGGGAGCCGCTCTTGAATTTTTTTCCCACTTCCTTAACATCAAAAGTTCCCCTTTGCGAAACGCTAACGAGAATTTCCATGTTAATTGCCCCGCGTTCCCGGAATATATAATTGCATATATTGTTTCTCTTGTTCCAACGACGGGAAGTGGGAAGAGATTTTGCGATTATTTGTGTTCTCTAATTAGAGTGCAGATAAGAAAACCTCGCGAAACACATTCGGGAAAACTTAATTTTGTTTGCGTAGGACACGGATGCGACAACAACTATTTTCAACTTAATAATTAGTATTACAAATGCATTGTATAGGTATGAATGAAAAATATATCTCTCAGTCAATGTACAAAACCCTTACATTTGCTTCTTTGTATTTCGTTTGTCACCTTTTTCCAGTCCAATCTTGAGAATAGAATAGAAAAGCAGACTTCAATAATAAATGTTTATCTTAGTCTGATGATAACAAAGTTTGCAGTAATAAAGCATTGTTGAGTATAACAACAGTGCACATAATTTTGTTGACTATTTACGTCGTGTATCGAGACAATAATAGTTGCAAGAAAAACATCGTTTGCCACTGTCTGAGTAAAATAAACCCTGGTTTGTATTTAATTTTACGTGGAAAACAAAATGTTGTTTTTAAATTATTAATATGGAGTTGTAGGTGTATTGTTTATGCTCTCGTTTTATTTCAATCGTAGATGTTTTTTTTTTCTAACACAACATAAATATTAATTGAAAATGAAAATTTTTTGCCACGTGTTTTTTTTTTCGTTACATCGATCAGATTGTTCTGACTATGAAACATTAGTTGGCTGCTAACTTATGGTATTTCGATTTGACAAAGGCAAGCTATTGTGTGTCTTGAGTCTAGGTGCATGTGACTTAGATTCAATTCCTTAGTCTATTTTCAAATTGTTCAGTACCAGTATCTTTCGCTTTTTCAGTGATCGTAAATTTGACAGGCGATTTGACGTTCATATCGTCAGTCAGTTTAAGAGTTTCTTTAATAGGCGTGAAGCGTGAAATTTATTTTGCCGTATAGTGGCTTCGAAAGCATTCAGGGAGTCTACCATCATCGCTTAAAGTGTGCAAGCGAGAAAGAGTGCTACATGGCGTAGAGCGGCATCTCGCTTTCGTAAGTGCAGTTTTTTAGGTCTAAGTTTAGTTTTAGCGCCTGTGGTAGGCCTTCAAATCGGATCTAGTGGAACGTTCCACATCCATCCCAACTTAATTTCCGCGGTACTGGAATTCTGCACGTGTAACTCTGAAAGAGGCCGAGCAAATATTGTTTATAGTTGACGGTCGAGTGCTTTTATTAGTTCACCACAATGTATTTTTGTTTTAGTTTTTGTCAGTTTTGATAACACTTTTTTATCCTTTTGTTTTTCCACCACCAAAAGGTAGCCAAAAGGTAAAAATGGACCCCTATTACTAAAGCCTCGTTGTCTGTCGAGTCTGTCTGTTTTTACCATTCTGAATCTCATTAAACGATGCACTTGGTTGTTTTAGTCCTAATCTCTGAATTTGAATTTTGTTTTGAAGTTAAATAGAATATTGAAAAAGATTCATAACATTTATGGACCTTAAGACCATTTTGCTTACGTAAATGATTGTCGCAAAAGACACAAACTGTATTTCAATTTCAATTCTTCCAAATATTAGTACCGTCTTACTAAAAACATAAGAGAAAAGGCCTACATTAAATATTAAATTTCAAGTCTCCAAGTCTCGGATTTGTAAAAGGACTCGACTCAACGTGCAAAGGCCGAAAGGTAATTATAAAAATACTTAAAGTAAAAGTCAGTCTCATCGGTGGATGAAGTTGTGCTGATAAGGCAAAAACTTAAAACCGTTTGTCAAAAAGATTTTAAATTGTGGTAAAAGATATTGTCGAATCGTCTGAAGTGGAACCTGGCATTATAGTGGTAACTTGAGTTAATCTCATGTTGTTACCAGTAGCTGTAGTTCAAGTGTCTGAAAGTGTATTTTATCCTCTATAGCACCGGTCTTCATAGCCGGAATTGGTCGGTAGAATTACAATATTTTTTTGCAAAAACCGTCTCCCGCGCTAAGTCTTTAAATCCTCGTGTCGTAAGGGGTTTTTCAAAAATTCAAGTCACGTGCACAAAGACACACAGATTCAGAACAAACATAGATCACACATTTTTTGTCTTACGATTAGATCGAACTCGTGGAGCTCGTGGCTAAGCTACAACCGCATAAGTGATTCGATCACAGGTTAAGCTATGCTTGATGCGGTTGGTCCGTAGATGGGTAGCCATCCTTGTCAAAGCGAGTTCCTCCGTGTCTCGGAAGGCACGTGAAATTGTGGGTCCCGGCTGTTATTCCTACATCTTTGACAGTCGTTACGTTAGTCAGAAGCTTGAAAAAGTCTGACAGCCAGTCTGACCAAGGGGAGTTGGGAAGGGAAGTTGAGGATGTCAGATAGGCAGTCGCTCCTTGTAAAAACACTGGAACTCAGCTGAAACCGGTTGGATTGGTAGCTGACCCCAACACAGATGGGAAAAGGCTAGGCAACGCTCTGGACGTGGAAACATAAAAAACGATTCAGATGAACTATGTTTTTATTTGCGTTTTACATTATCAGTTGCGGGAGAGGGACGTCGCTCTATATTGTATAGATCTTTATCATGATTCCACGATTGCCTCATTCATAACTTAAAATATGGTAGTAGGCCGCTTGTGATACGCCTTAAACCACTGAGCAGTATACGGTATGCAATGAATATTTATGCTAAAAAACCAAAACATGGAAACTAAATTACTGAATAAACATAGAAATTAATAATCTAATTGCACTTTACTGATTTCAATTTACTAGCTTAGCTATACCTGAATAATAATCAATACCACTGCGTTGTAAGCCGCGTTTTAATTAATACTATTTCAGTATGCGTTTTGTTACACGATTGTAAAATCTATTTTGATGGACAAAATGTATGAAAAATAATGTAAATGTTCGACTATCGAAAATTTCAGCATTAAGTCTAGATTCATTCATTCATTCTTCCCCTCTTTCATCACCACAACCTTTAAGCGGCTTACCAATTTTTACAAACATTGTCTAAGAATACTCGCACTTAATTTACTTTAAAACAAAACGAATTAAATTAATCTTAGGTACTTATAAGAGCCATGCCTTTCATTATATTCTTGAAAGAGTTTAATGCTCTGTAAAATTACTTATTTTAAATATTTGCAATTATAAGCACGTCATCGAAGCAAATTATTTTTTTTGTAGCAAACAAAGAACTTTAATATTGAAACAATTTTTGTTTTAAAATTATAGTAATAGATTTTACATTAACTTGTAAAATTAAATTATTAACTCTATACAATATTTGCCTCTATTCCATTTAAATTAAACTTGTATATGCATACTTAATTATACTTTAGTCGAATCTCTTGCCTCATGGGAGATGACTCAACAACGTCAAAGCCCAGGCCTCACGAAAATAACAAAATAGACTTAATTTTAATTGTTTCAAAGTTAACAATGGAAGTATTTACAATTTCTAAAGTATTTATAAAATTTTAGACAAGTGCGACAAGGGGCCTACTGTCGTATCTAAAGGTATCATGCTTCCAATCGTAGAAACGAAATAGCAATACTCGTTATAGAGCGCCGTCTCGTTTTCACAATTGCTACACCCTTTCTTTAAGACCCAAGGTCACAGTTCGGAGAACAACCTTAATAGAAGACTTAACTTTAACAAACTTTTTAACCTGATGAAGAATGAATGAATTTAGGTTAATTAAGCAAATGGTTCAAAGAATAATGAAAAAAATATTTATTGAATAAAAGTTTTAAGACGGTAAAAGGTTTGAAATATTTTTTTTATTTATAACCTTACTGAAAGGGTTGAATGGGGGAGACATTTTCCTGTAGTGGGTTATTAAAAAGGTTAACACAAAAATCTAAGCACTAAGTGAGCACGATATGTCATTTTGTATGTTATGACATACAGAAACGTAATTTTACGTTTTTCTTTCAGTTTGGTTTTACCTTGGGAATTCTAAAATTAGTAAAGTAAATTCTTTCTGTAAGCACACATTAAGTGTTACGTGCAAAAGAAGAAACTATCAAATATGATCATCAGCTTATTCATATGTTGGTCATTTTAAATTACTAGGAGTATTAGCACTGATGTTCTAGTGGTGAGATGGCAGGACTATAAGTCAAAGGTCTAAAGTTCAATCCCAAAGCACGCAGCGTAATTATCACATCTTCCGTGTTTTGGAAGGCACGTAAAATGTGAGTCCTAAGCTTGATCTCTCTCTGTCTTATTGTCATCCCACCGGGCTCTGAGAGCAAGAGAACATAGAGTGTACTTCCGTTGGCACAAAGGTTTGTACACAGTCCTGCGACTTTTTAAATTCAGTCAGGTCAGGAGTTATCCTAAATTTGAACCAATTGGTTTTTAATCCGGCAAATGCAAATGCAAATCCAACTCCACGTACAAGATTTCTACCATCACCCCTTTGCCAACTATTGATATAATTACATATATGTAGTTAAATAAGTTAGTCCAATATCGATCAGACATATTCACTAGGTATACAGGTACTATGTTAAAACTAACTTATCAAGGCCAAAATCTCACCGCAGGCCTTTTCGGGTCAATATCAAATTTGATAGAATAACAAGCGCTATAGGGTCAACCTTCGATATTCAAACGGTTCGGACTAAAGGCTATTTACTGTGTTATAATAACATTATTTTCTTTTGTTTTCATGTGAACTTGTTTTTCTAGAACTGGGCCAAGTCCAATTCCTCCCATATGCCTACGGCTTATAATAGGAAAGAGCGAAGAAAAAAAACAAAAATTAAATACGACAACTCGTCACTTATCAACGTTTTTTTTTTTTTTTTTTTTTTGTTTATGGCAATCTGCTGTTCTTTACAACAATTTCTGCCAGTGTCGTGTAGTGATAGCACATGGGTAAATTGTAATTATTTACTGGGACAGTTTCCTTTAATATTTTGTTTCTTTTTTACCTGAAACAACACAAATATAGGTGTTAGTAAATATTAATACTTATCATACAGATTATGTACAAACATATAATATATAATACTACATATAAAATAATTACAATCTTATTTTGTTAATTATTATAAATTTAATAAAGGCACATATAATTTGGGGATTGGGAAAGAAGGAAAGGAGATGACGGACATTAACTGGGTGTTGGATTTTTAAGTTACTTATGACCTGATCCATCTTAAAGGAATTGTTGCAGGGGCAGTTGAGGAAAATGTGGTCTAGGGAGCCCTCCTCTAGACCACATCCACAAAGGGGATTGTCACGGACACGAATTTTGTGAAGGAAGATTGGAGTACAGCAATGACCAATGCGGATACGGCATATTACTGACGTAACCCACTTTGGGACCTTTTTGAATTTATAGAACCAAGGTTTGGAGGGGATAGAGGGTTGGATTGCTGCGAGTGCTCCGCCCTTGGTCTTACTGGTCTCTGACCAGTAAGATTGCCAGGCTTTGAAGAGGTCTATTTTAGCCTTATGGATCAGGTCATAAGTTTCTACTCTGTAATGGGACTTGTCGGCTAAGCTACTGGAGATAGCCGCTTTAGCGGCTGTATCCGCGCACTCATTGCCTGCGATGCCCATATGGCCTGGTATCCATACAAGTATTACCTCTATATCCTTACTGGAAAGAAGATGCAAAAGGATTTTAATTTCTATAATGATTGGACTTCGGAGGTTATCTTTTAAAGAATTTTTGACAATTGCTTCCAGGGCACTTCTGGAATCGGAGAAAATGACCGCTTTTGTAATATTACTATGCGAAGAGATGTATGAACATGCCTCTAGGATGCCAATACACTCTCCAGTGAACACTGATGTCTCTGGAGGGCATTGGAATTGGAGAAAAGTTTGTTGGTTCGAAATGTAGACGGCAACCCCAGTTTTGCCGTCTGGGCTAAATTTAGATGCGTCTGTAAAGAATCGAAAATGCTCCGGCCACTTATCATTTACAAACTGGGAAAAGTACTGATTCGCCTGAACAGTCTCTTTATTGAGACCAATACTGGGGATGAAATTGGGGACAAAATGTACGACGTTGTATGGGGAGGCAAAGACGGGTAATTTACAACACTGGCGAATCGGGGCAGACTCTCCGACCATACTTAATTTACGAAATGAGTTTAATACTAAAGGGGGGACTTTATGTTTCCAATATGGACTTTGTCTAAACAAGCTATCCAAGGTGGATAGTCGCGGCAATAACTTGTGGTTAGAATTAAAGAAGACCTTATACATAAATTTGTCAGCAAGGTATTGCCTGCGAAGGAGAAGGGGAGGGTCGCCACTCTCAACCTGCAGCGCGTTAATCGGTGTAGATCTCATACAACCCAATACAATGCGGAGGGATTTGGACTGGACGATGTCTAACCTAGCCAGTGCAACTTTGCTGCACGGCTCCATCCAAAAGCTAGCATAATCCAACAGACTCCTTATTGTGGCATTGTAAATGAGTTTTAATGTGAACGGATGAGCACCCCACCAAACGCCTGCGAGAGCACGCAACAAATTTAGCTTCTTCTCACATTTGTCAACGACATAGCCAATATGGGAGACACCAGATAATTTTGAGTCCAGGATGACACCCAGGAATTTCACGCGACCCACTAAGTTAATAGGGGAGCCTTCAATTTCCAGGTGAACATCCGGAATAACTCTTTTCCGAGTAAAGATAACTGCGGAGCTCTTAGAGGCAGACAAAGTGAGACCGTGAGAAACTAGCCAGTGGTTTAGGGAGTCGAGAGATACTTGCATGGACGCCGAAGCCTGATCAATCGATGCCTTCGGCAGATAAAGACAGAGATCGTCCGCATACTGCAAGATCCGACAGTCACTGTTGAGGGATCTATGGAGGTCAGAGGTGTATATACTGTAAAGTAGGGGGCTAAGGACCGAACCTTGAGGGAGACCTTTCCAAAGGGTTCTAGATTCAGAATCTACACCAGGGATGTGAAGCTTGACGTAGCGTTCGGAAAATAAGTTACAGATGCAGTGTCGCATCTTAGCCGGGATGCTCATCTGTCGTAATTTACTAATGAGCACGGAAAGAAGAACATTGTCATATGCAGCTGAAATGTCAAGGAAGACCGCTAAAACGGACTCGTTTTTTGAAAAAGCGATACGCGTATCCGTGACAAGGACGCCAATGTCATCCATGGTGCTGACACCTTTTCGGAAACCAAATTGTGACTCTGCTAAAAGATTGCGGTTCTCCACAAACCACTCCAATCGATTTTTAATAAGATGTTCTAGGATTTTACCAATGACGGGTGAGAGAGCAATCGGACGGAAATTATTAATATTGTCGGGGGTTTTTCCTGGCTTTAGGATCGGGATGATTAGCTGGGTTTTCCAGCTTTCTGGGATATGGGAGAGTGTGAAACAGGAGTTGATTAGGGATAGGAGGTACTGGCGACAACGATCACCAGACCTCTTGTAAAAGGAATAGGGAAAGCCATCAATCCCCGGGGCCGAGTACTTATCAACGTTTAGAATAAACTTTTTTGCATCTCATCCCATATGGGACAATGTGACAAGTCATACTAGGAATGGTAAATTATATGGCCCATTAGTTGTCTGGATTATCAGGAGCAGATAAAAACAAATGCTAGGATGGGACTCCCCAGCCCCATAGTTGTATTTGCTGAAATTTTTTTTTTAAGAGAACAACTTTTTTTACCATTCCCGTTTACCTTCTCAATGAGATAAGCGTATTTGTATAAATTAACAAATCTTACAACACAAAATCAAGCTTACCATAGATATCATGTAATAATATCTACTCTATTACACCAGGTATTAACCATGTGAAATTTAATTGACATCACACAGACACCAATTTCCGTAATTCTCTTTAATTATACACGATCCTAGTTAGATAATGTACCCGGAATACAAAACAGATATAATATTCGTATCTACTTCAATTTCACACCTGTCTGATATCAATCAAAATATACCAACATGTCTATAACATTAGATGGATTACCCATTTACATATATATCGTATTTAGATACCGAATTAACATTGAGTAGATTACATTAGATTGTCATGTATGAAGGGTTCTTCTAAGGGCCTCAATCCTTGTATAGGTAAAGATATTTGCAATCAATACGAAACAAAGATGGAACGTACTCCTGATTTGAAATCGTAATTGGCCTTATCTCCAGATTGAGTAATCACAATGAACAGAACAATGAAATAACGATTCGATTGATGTCTTTCTCAGAAACGCTATTGAAAGCAACTTTATGTAAGAAATCGGTCACCGAAATTAGCTACCAAAATTAGTTGATTTACTTATTTGGATTACCAATTCAAAGTAAACAATTGAATGATCCGCTTCAAATCTGTAATAGCCATATCTATTAAGACAAATTGATTGGAAACCTCTTGACATAAAGTCTCACTAAAAGTTCGTTAATTAATTACTTTCCCCTCGCCCACCTTTAACTAATAAACGTTGTTTTGGATTCGAGATGTGATGAATGACTCGAGTATAAATTAAACCAATTAGAGAATTTCCGAAACCTCTTGAAGTTGTCAAAGTGTTCAAATCAATTAATAAATCTTGAAATCTGATTAAGGAATGTTTGCTGGCGATGTTTTAAGAAAGACATTTATAAACAAACCTTTTATTAATTTATTTTGTTGAGCGCAAGCGCTACTTATCTTGCTGTCACGATTTCGTGTCGTAATTAGCAATTTGTAATCATTCTGGTAGCATTTGTAATTCCGTGCCTACTAAGGCCACAATTTATTAAAAATGTAATCGCCATTGTAGGTGGTACTAATTTTTTACAGGACATTAAAACCTGGTCAAGTTGGAGTCGGATTTGCGACATAGCGGTTTTGTACAAAAAAGCTGAAGATAAAAAATAGGTAGGGTGATTTATAAATTTGTGGGCACCCAAATGAAATCAACACCCAAAAATTATAACCGTATTTAATTTTGTTACACTATTGCTATTACGGTTCATGAGATACTGCCTGGTTAGGGACACGGATGGTAGACCCTTAGTAAAAGGGCTCCGTCGTTACCCTTTAGATACGGAATCCAAAGAACGAGTAAATTCTAGCGTACGGCCAGTAACAAAGTTGATTGTTGTAAAAAATATTGCTATTTTCATCATTAAAGTAAACGTTTCTTAGAATTCATATTGCGTGGAGCTTTACGTTAATTTCATAACCCCTTGCTGGCAATACGTTCACAGTCGCAACGCGTTTGTCGCATTGAGTGAAGTATTTGCGAGTCCTACTCCTAACACATCTCATTCTAATACCGTTTTTGAACACCAGTTGCCTAAGTACGCGTTCATAACGAGCGGCCCTAAAGGGAATAACCCTTTTGTAATTACGACACAATGATTACTGGTCGTAAACTTTAATACAACAATACATTTAAATGCATGGTTCTTAGTATATTTACTTTTTATTTCTAGCCGTACTAAATTGCGTTTTATAAATAGAAATGTTGGCGGAATATAATTCCAAATGTCATCAAGTGAAATAAACACGTGTGTAGTTTGGCTTAATCCGGCGTCAGGGCCTACCTTATCATTACGCGAACAAAACGCGAATCTGAGTAACGACGGAGGCTGTAATCGTCATGGCGTGTATTTAAATAAGCATGCGTTACGCGCTCCGGGTAAACACATTTTTCCTAATAAACGTTATTCTGGCTGCGGCTTACGGGGCAATGTTTTGTAAAGCCAGCACTGGCTAAATGGCCCATTGCGGGCCGAATGCGGATTTCTGCTGTATTAGCCTAATAGCATTCTACTTCTTCAATTCTCATTTATTGCCAGTTCTTAGCAATTAATTCGGTTTTCATTTCGTTGTCAGCTTGAATCAAAATAACGGGGGCTTTAGGAGACATCTTGGGGGTTTGAGAAGCGCGTAAATATTTTGACTGTTCAAATATCAAAATGCGAACACTAATGTACGAGTAACATTTCTTTCTAGCGAACAAGTGAACTATACTCACGTTTACCATTTGTTTTACCGTTCTGATATAGAACTAATAGCTAGTAGTAGGTCATAAGTAGCGTCTCGTATGAAGCCTATGTAAATTTACATTGTATTCTCTATACAATTGTGGAAGCCGTCAAAGGGCGTACCGGAGACTGGAGAACATTGTATGCTCTTACGTGGAGTGTATCTTCCTTGAGAATTGTTGCCGTTTTGTTCAACACAATAATGCTTTTACACACAACTCGTTTTAATATACGTATTTTGTAAACAAACGGTCTTGAGAGCAAGCAAAAAGGGGAATTGTGAGGAAAAGGTGATTTATCTTTACAACGCAACAATTGGTTACAACTTACCTTGAGAATATGTCGGCAGGTTAAAAATATTGTGACATACACTAAAAGGCTTTAAAAGGTCATCTGGCTAAGATGTCATAGAAGAAAAATTAAATGAAATAGACTGTTAAACATTCACATTTTTTTAATATTTAGCACTCGTATTGAAGAGCAAAATAGGATTCTAACTTCGAAAAAAAAAACCGAAAGAAATATTCCTTCAGTTTTATTTTCAAGAAAAATTCTAGGAGAACGCTCTCTGTAAAGAATTTCTACTTATACCCTACTTCAATCGGATATAAAAGTGTATGGGGGGATACAAGTCACTAATTACACGATGACCGGGTCGCACTTGAACATTTTGTGCACGAAGCTTTTTTACGAGACGCTACGACAAGACGCCTAACAAGCGGGTGCATCATTAGGCTTGGGCACTTAATGAGCGCCCTGACCTGAACAGGCAACACGACTTGTAACGCACGTATGTACACCCATACACAGACTAATTTGTCTCTACAAGTGGACACTTTAGGCCCGAAATGTTAAGGATTTTTTTCCGTCTGAATTGCTTAGCAGGACTTTTCTCTATATTTTTTTTGTAGAGTATTGTCAGCTTAGTCATCTTTGTGTTTGTTGTTTTTTCTATTGCAATTATGGCGTTTTTTTTATAATTTGCAACAAAATTTGTTGAAAAGCAAAAGAAAATTTAACCAGAGAAAAAGAGAGATAAATAGTATACGGTTTTTCACATTTTTAGTAAATCTGTTGTTTCTTAGTTCCTAGAAACGTTTGTTTAAGCAGCCAAGTTCAGTTTGCTCTCTACCTGATAGGTAGACAGCTGATAGTCAGGATTTCATTTCACTCTCAACATTCTAAGCTTCGGATATACGACTTATGTACCTCGAACAAGACAACAAAGGAATATTTTGTATATTTGAATAAACAACTCCGATTGTTTTTCTTTTGTTTTTAAAGGTATTTCATGTTCCATCACGAATGCAACATTGTAACGTTTCAAACAAAGTTTCGGCTTTTATAAAATAACGTAGGTCTGGCGTCCACGGGCTCTTAGACCATTGCGATATGCAGTCATAATTTTTAGAGCAGAAAATGTCTTATGAAATTAGCAGCACTCTAGTACATCCTTTACGTTGTTTTTTTCTGTTTGTGTGCACATAACTATTAAACAGGTATACAAATAATTGGAACTAGATAAGAATGTAAATACGGGTTTTAATTAAAAAAACTATTTTGAAGTTTTTGGTTACTGAAACTCAAAGAGTATATAATTAAACTAAAAAACACTTATAAATCACTCCTTACACGCATTACACCTTTGTTTTTGTAAAACAGAAGTGTAACAGTTCACAATCCATACATGATAACAACATAGATAATAACTCAGAACAAACTCTAAAGCAAGTGTGAAAACTAACGCTTCTAAAGAATTTGTGATGAGTAAGTAATTAATCTTGCTTTGTTGCCGACGCCGAGAGCTACTTACTAAGTGCAAAAGTATTTCACCACTGCAAACTTTGCAATTTCGAGACGTCATATTTTATTTATCCGAACATAATTTATGATTCACTCGTTTGGAAGTCTGTTCAATTTTATGTGCTGATTATATTATGAGTGA